>NW_023501286.1:0-193671 GCF_013396195.1 Fusarium tjaetaba | reverse complement strand
TAAAAAAAAAAAACTTATTTGAAAAGCCAAGATCCCCCCCCCCCCCAGCGATACGCAAGGTATAGCCGACGGGTCTCAGGAAACAAGACAACACGATAAGATGCTTATTTTCAGCACAACGCAATTACAAGGTGTCACACATTACGCCAAAGAACACAATAAGAAAACATCATAATTCCCTTATCTCGATGAGTAGCCGTCGATCATTGCCAAGTAAACTTCACAGCCATCATGAATCCATATCATGTACCCTAGAACCACTTTTGGGACCCAGAAGCGCCTTGCTTGACGATCGAAGGATTCGCCAAGCCAGCGACTCCCAATCATGCAACATAGCGCTACAAGGAACCTATTCCAGTAACGTCATGTGAAATACTGCGCCTTGCTAATTGGCGATTGACGCTACAGTCTCCACGATGGGAGGAATGCAGCCTCAATAGTTCATCAAGAATAAATCGAGATTTAAAGAATGAGATTTCCACTAGCCGCTTAAATAATTTCTTTCTATAATCTTTTTGTATCACAGATCTTGATTCTCATCTACGTCAAGCGATATACAACATGACAGACATGAAAGACCTTGGCAAAGCTGATCAAGAAGGAAACTCTTCGGCTTCAGCGCCAACAGAGCTTCCTCCCTCATACGATATCACTCTATCTCAACCTGAGTCTCAACAACAAGATCAGTCACAAGTTACAGAGGATTTCCCTACTCTTGTTCTCGATGGTACAAAGATCTATTCCTTATACGCGCCCAATCGCATGCTCTATCAACTTAGCAATGCACCATGTGACGCCACTCGGAAAATCTATGCTATTGAGAAACTACGATATCGCATGACGAATAGCGACTCTGAACAAAAGCTAAAACACACTGTCGATCATATCTATGACTTCAGGCATGGCATCTCGATAGAATCATACAAACAAATCACCATCCTGGGACAGACCAGTCGGAAACGCACTTATCCCAACATGATCATGCACCGCTGTCTCAATGGCGGTCACACGATTTGCGAAGGGGGCCAAGTGAAGCTCGCTCCAGACTATGTACTCAAAGCAGAATCCCCTCTGAAAGATCGTCTGAATCAAGGGAAGAACAACACCACTATATGGAAGGACGAGAAGGGAGAGGTCGTTGCCATTGAGATGAAACTCCAGCGTGATGAGAATGGCCTCATACAGGAGCTTCCAAGGCTTGCCATCAAGGCTAGGATTGAAGAGAAGCTGTATGATCTATTGGTCACTTCTTGGTGTGCACATATCTGGAAGGATGCCCAGAAGGATTTGAAAGAGCCGATGAGTTGGGATAAATGTGAGCAACAATATTGTCACCCATTTTGAGGATCTTTACTGACCAATTACTCTAGTCAAACGAATTGCGTCGACCATGCCAAATAAAACAGCAGGTATATACGGCGGTGCTGGAACTGCTGGTGCTTCATTAGGCTTCTAATCGACCCGAAATGCCTTTATCATAGATGCGATAATGTGACAGCGAGATTACAAGATACGGAACATTATTCGATGAGATCATTGAGTGTCCTATTGCCTGTGATTTCGTCCGAGCGCTTCTTATTCGCGACGTGCTTTGGCCTCGTCACACGGCTCGGCTTGATATATGAAATTGATTGTCTTATCACAATTAAACAGCTTCGCGCCCAACAATTCTTTCAGCGCCAATGGCTTAGCGTGCAAATTGACGAGGTTGATAAGGTCATTTTGAGTTCAATACATCTCTCAATCTAGCGAAAATTGATCTCGGCTAACCGCTACTGAGACTCGGCTGCGATATTTATCCTGAAGCACAAACACGGCAAATCCCGCGATTTCTTCATGATACAACATCGATGCAACGCAAGCGGTGCAATTGGACCCTGAATCGGATGTCAAGCATCTCTGATCGCTTGCACGGATAAAAGCTAATCGTCTAAATATGGATTGTTCGTTGTTTGTGCATGGATGAATTGATAATGTTGATGATTATCGACCAGGATCCACGATTTGCATAAACACGGGCTGACCGATATAACCTTATGCTATGCTTGATATAGCTATCCACTCGTCAGAAGAAGCAAAGAGCTCGTATTGTTTCGTGAAACTTCGCTCATCATCTGCCAAGATAACAGTTCCCGCGCATCGTCTAAAGCCACCCGTGAAATAACCCAAGAACTAGAGGGCTCGAACAACGGGATCATACCCAAACAAACGCTCGTGGAAAGAGTCCGGTGATGCTTCCACCGGAAATGTGCCCCTTTTAGTGTCCTCGTGGCGTGAGCTAGCCTAAAAACCAAATTCTCTTGGCGGACGCCGGTGGTAATTTAAACGACCAGGGGTAGAGAAGCCAACAGCTCCCCTAGGCAAGATGAATAAAATGAAGGGCCACCCCTAGCTTCTTCAGCTGGATCTCAGCTGTTCTTTTGCTGGTCTCGGTCACGTTTCGTTTCTGAATGAAGTCGTAGATGGAGGGCAAAGAGTCCAAGATGGCTCCGACAAGTCGCATCGCCTTTTTGGCGCTGTCATTCCTCCTTTCAGGCCATTTTGCAGCAGCTGGTAAGCAGATGAAGACAGCCCCTGAGATGAACAGCCATTAACACGCGATTGAACGCGCTAGAATGCGACATTTCCGGCAATTACACGATTATCGCTGCGCCCGAAGACCAAGATGGAGTTCAATCCTGCAAAGATGTCGATGGCTCTATGTCGCTCCTCTTCGATAAGGATCCATCTTCCTGGCCATCCGACAAAGCTACGGTAGATCTCGGCGACATCAGTTCACTTACCGGTGACCTTGTCATCTACCCCCACCACGATTCAAAGAAGACGGTTGTCACGGCATCGAGTTTGAAGACAATTGAAGGAGCCCTTACAATATGGAACACAGGAACCGGGAAGGATCACACAATTGAGGAGTTCGACTTGGTATTTGACGCGTTGGAGGAAGTTGGCAAGGATTATGTTATCACGGAAGCCTTTGCCAAGCTCTCACTTGAGCACAAGGCTGATATCACAGTGGGAGGTATGGCAAGAGTCTACGATACCGATGTGGAGGAGTTGCAGTTAAACGGAGTGTATACCGTCAATGGAGACTTCTCAATCGACTCTAACAGCGATATGAAGGAGCTTGATGTCCCGGCTCTTACCTACGCCAACAAGGGTTTCATCGTCAAGGGCAACAATGCTCTTGAGAAGGTCTCATTTGGGAAGCTGAAGGGTGTCAAGGGAAACATGCAGTTCAACCAGAATGGTGCATTGCAGACTATTTATCTCGCCGCCCTCGAATCAGCTGCGACCATGGCCATCACCGCCAACGGAAACGATGCTACCGTGCTGCTCCCTTGGCTGTCGTCCATCGGAAACAGCACTACTTCTGCGACCTCAGACTTCAGCGGACTTGGCAAGATTGAGTTTTCATCCCTACGCACGGTCAATGGTTCACTGACCTTTGAGTCTAATTCGTTTGAGGATCTTACTATTCCTTTGATCAAGGAGATGAATGGTGCTATCACTGTGGAGGACAACCCTTCTCTAACGACGTTTGCTTTGCCGAGAGTTACATACGTGGATGAACTGGACATCAGCAGCAACGACAAACTCACCAATATTACAGCCAACGCTCTCAAGACCGCTGGCACAATTGCGATCAAAGGATCCTTCACAAACGTTGAGTTCTTCAATCTGAAGAAGGTTACGGGGGATTTCAAGGTCTCTGGTGATGAGTCTATGGACTGCAGCTGGTTTGATGCTAATATCAAGAGCATCGTTGAAGGAAAGTACACTTGTGTCGGAGATCACGACAAGAAGGAGAGGAAGCCTAGTACTGGAGGCATCGAGGATACTGAGGGCAACCCTAAGGATTATATGACAAACCCAGATGAAGATGGAGGTAATAGTGGTAGCAGCGGTGGCAGCAGTGGAAGTGGAAGTGGCTCGGGCAGTGGAAGTGGAAGTGGCAGTTCTGACGGTGACAAAGAAGGCTCAAAGGGAGGGCTTTCAACAGGTGCAAAGGCTGGCATTGGAATCGGCGTTGCCATCATCGTTGTTCTTCTTATCGTCGGCGCCGTGATGTTCTGGCTCTGGCGCCGCCGTCAAACCGCAGCACCCGGCGAAAAGCGCCTCGGCAGCAGTGGCAGCGGCTCAACCAAGAAGGGCATCTTTGATGGACAGCAAATGGGTGTCCAAACAAAGATCGAGGCCACCAACCCCAGCCCATCTCCCAGCATCGGCACTTTGAATTTCGGCCGCAACTCTCTCATTGAGTCGACTGGTGGCTTTACCGAGAAGAGTCTCAATGCCTGGAAGACGATCCGAAGAGTTAGTGTTTCTTCAGGTGGTTCTTCGACTGTCAAGGAGGGAACTAGTATTCTCAAGGGTTGAGGAGGAGAGAGCAGAACAGAACAGAACAGATAAGATGGCGAGTGTTTAAAATGCAATTCAGCGTATAGTGATACCACAGTCCTTTTAATAGACATCAGCAGGAAACGGCCTGCATCTCTTTTCATAGGGTAATTTTAATATTATTAGGTTAAACAGGCTATCAGAATTCACTCACTCACCTCAGTCAACCGTCCGCTATTCATCTTGCATGAGAGATAAGGGAACGTCAGCTAAGACCCCAATTAAACAGCTGGACCCTTAAATTTCCAAGAAAAAGAAGGTAAACGAAAAGCTGAACCACTTTAAAACAATCCACGCAAGACATTACATTTGATGTGGAGATGATCTCCAACTTTTCTCACTCAATCACAAAGCTTCACATGCGCATCTGAGGCTTCTGACTTGGTGAACAGAGACCCACCTGCTGATTACGAGAGGTAAGTGCCCCTCATCAGCAGAATCCCTTTAACAGGTGATCGTCGTGCGGTGAAAACACCAAAGTTGTCATTCTCATTCATCTTGACAGTCAATCTCTTGCACTTGACCTTCCTGTTGCAATTGAACCTTTTGTTGGGCAAATAACACTGCAAAATCACGTCTTAGCCTTATCGCACGCAGCTAAAATGACGTACCCCCGTCCCGATTTCGAGCGTAACCGACTTCGTTGGGAGTCCCTCAACGGACAATGGGATTTCCTCTTCGACGACGGAGATTCCGGCCTCAACGAGAATTGGCAGCGTAAAGGCCTTCCAGATAAGGCCAATGTCAATACCTCTGCAAATCGCAAAGAAACTGGTCAGAATGAAAGCGTGGTACAGAAGATCATGGGTGACGCCCATTCTCTCATTCAGAACAACGTCTTCGCTTCATCCTCGCAAGCCACCAACTCAAAAACCAAAATCAATGTTCCTTATGTCTTCCAATCTCCTGCCTCTGGTATCAATGACCGCGGAGTTCATGAGGTTATGTGGTATGAGCGTGCCATCTCAGACTTGCGATCAGCGCAGGAGAAGGAGAAGGGTCACAAGCTGGTCTTGAGATTTGGTGCTGTTGATTACGAGGCCACTGTTTGGGTCAATGGGGATTATGTCGGTGGTCATCGGGGCGGACACGTTCCCTTCGAAATTGACATCACTGATGCCGTGGATGCCGCTAAGGATGCTACTACTCACCGAGTCACCTTGCGCGTCTATGATTCGGCTTATGATCTGACACAACCTCGAGGCAAGCAATACTGGGCTGCCAAGCCAGAGACTATTTTCTACACTCCCTCTGGTGGAATCTGGCAGTCTGTTTGGCTCGAGGTTGTTCCTAGTGCTCGTATTGCTGATAGCTCTTATGGCACGGTTATCAAGTCTAATGATATCCAATCTGGCCAGCTTCGAAGTACCATCGCTGTCAAAGGACGAAGAATTGGAAAGGACTATTCTGTCGAGCTTGAATCCAGCTTTGCTGGTATTCCTGTTGCTAAGTCGGACAAGAAGGCTCTGCCCCGAGAGACGAGCTCCGTTGGCGTTGAGCTGAACATGCGCCTGTCCGAAGAGCAGAGGTCCAAGCTACCCAAGTCTGTCACTGAAGGTGCCCCTCTGGACAACGACTTTGCTTGGCGCGATGGTGTTGCACTCTGGTCTCCTGAGCATCCCCAACTCTATGACCTCGTTATTCGCCTTTATGATGACGCCGAGAATGTCATAGACGAAGTCAAGACAACCGCCGGTATGAGGAACATCAACTGGACAACAGGAGATGGTACCTGGCGACTCAACGACAAGCCCTACTTCCAAGCTCTCTGCCTAGACCAAGGCTACTGGCCTGAGACCTTCATGACTCCTCCTAGCTCCGAGAGTCTCAAGCTGGATATTGAGCTTGCCAAGAAGATGGGCCTCAACGGTTGCAGAAAGCACCAGAAGGTTGAGGATCCCCTCTTCTACTACTGGGCTGACAAGCTTGGCTTCCTCGTCTGGGGTGAGATTGCGAATGCTTATGCGTTCAGTGCTGAGTATGTTGATCGATTCAACGCCGAGTGGACTGAAGCAGTCAAGCTGGTTATCAACCGTCCATCAGTGGTGACATGGACTCCTGTGAATGAAAGCTGGGCTTACCCTAACCTTGAGGATAACGCTGATCAGCGTAACCACATTCGTCAGCTCTACTATCTCACCAAGTAAGTATTCCGGTCCGGCTTTGTTTTCAGACCCGTGCTAACAGCTCTAGGTGCCTTGATGATACACGAAGTATCAATGATAACTGTGGATGGCAGCATGTCCTGACTGACCTAACCACATTCCATGACTATAGCGATGGCCCTGAGATCGAAAAGACCTGCTCAACTCTAGAGGGCATCATTAGCCCAAAGGCGGGTCGAGGTGTCTTCCTACCACCTATTCCTGGTGTTGACGAGGGCTCTAAGCATAAGCCTGGCGCTCCAGTCATGAACACCGAATTTGGAGGTGTCAACATTGCACCAGCCAAGAAGGAAGATGGCGATAGCCTCGATTGGGGTTACACCACCGCTACCAACGCTGATGACCTGGTACAGAGAATTGAGCGCCTCGTCAATGGTGTTGTCTTGGGAGGACAGTGCTGTGCTTTCGTCTATACTCAGCTGTAAGTTTGATTTGACTCCTGTGTTGATATGAGACTAATGATATGTAGGGCGGATATTGAGCAGGAGGTCAACGGACTGTACACTTTCAACCGAGAGGCGAAGTTGGATGCTTCCAAGGTTAAGGCTGTGATCGACAAGGCTCTCGGTGCTTACTACAACAGGGTCAAATGAGAGTCACGTCAGGTATACTCTACATAGTGCGCCGAGTTGAGGCTGGCCTTTGAATAATTAGCTCCGAAGTAGGTATGATACGAATGATATATCCTTCGTATGATTACATACCTGAGTCACTCACAAATTATGAAATGGCCACAGAGATACTTCAGGTACCCTGGAGAGCATAGCCATGGTATTTCGAAACCGATCCAGCCAATATATGCCTGTGAAATCGATCATGGGCTGATTTATTCATTGGCATTATTGGAACTTACAGCTATTTTCTATTGAGATAGACCCATGTTCCAACCAGAGACCTAAATCAACCCTATTATACTTCCAAAATACAACTTCAGGGTATCAAAGGCGGCACCTGTGTTCATGGCCCTTGAAATGATGATACATTGGTCACATTGCAAACAATCATGCTTACTATATGAAGCTCTGATTGGACGACATACCAAGGCCACATAAATATAACTTCACAGGATGAACCTCTGTGATGAAAGTAATATTAAACTGATTTTCGACCGTTGCATGCTGGGATTTCACGTCCATGTCAAGCCTCGACAAAGAATCGGATGATGTTTGCTTTTGTGACACAGTGCTAGTCCTCGCTAAGAACAGAGCCAGTCCAAGTTTGATGATCAATTGAAAATCAACAAAACAAGACAATTCTGTAGAGTAACATGACCAAAACACTTCTCAATAATATCTTAGAGATTCTCACTTAAAATCAAATCATCACAGCGTCGGCATTGTCCATAATATGGCATCATGAGTTCATGACTGCGGGGATCGGGAAAAGCGCTGCCATATCACGTGATTTTACATGAGATCGGGTCGACTCACCAGACCTGGACCCGACGCTCCATGATGTGGCTGGGGGGATCATCACCAGTTCAATCACGGCGCCAGACCCGGCTTTTTGCCCGCGGTTGGGAGCATCACTATCTTATCGCATCATCACAGTATATGATATCAACTTTCGTTCCATTTAATTGTATGCCGTAGTCGCGCGCGCTTCCTCTCCTTCGCCTCGCCTCAGGCGCGATGCCTTCGACACGGCCGCCAAACGCGCAGTCGCCCATCGTTGATGTCGACGGCGCCCTCGATAACATCGACACCATTCGCATCCCCGAACCCCACGGCACATACTTACAAACACGCGGAGCTCGCGCAGCTCGTCGAATATACAAAGCTATGGGTGTTTGGCCATGGGACATTGTTCCCGAAGCACCTCCTAAGATGTGGGCTATCAATCTACTGGAGGACCTCGCCCTTGTCGCAGACCATGTTGCCAGAAATCCTGGCGATACGTTACAAGACCTTCAAACAGAGCTTCGGAAGTCTCTTGCACGCGATCGCAAACCTTCTTATGCTGGAAAATTGATGGCGCAGGATGTCCACGCTGCAAAGAAGCGATTCGTTCGAACAATGCCTCCATCTCCTGATGCTCAAGACGACACTGGTGATGATGTCGGTACTGCCGAGCGACGATCCGGACGGCGGCGAAGAACCGCAAACTATAGCGCTCCAGACTCACCAATTGACCCATCGCGATCGCGCCGAGATACTTCTTCAGAGGAGAGCGAGGAGCACATGGCCTCGTCTATTACCGTCGCCTCAGAGTTTCCTCCATCCCCCCCTGTACCTCGCAACATCAAGCATCTGAAAAGACCAGCCACAACAATACCTACGCCGATTGAGAAGCGTGTCCGTCATAGTTCGCCAGAAGGTTCGCGCCTGTCAGCTGCGCAGAGCCTCATGATGTTTAGCTCTCCGATGGCTTCGTTCCAAATGGCCACATCTTTTGGCCCAAGTGCAACTGTCTGTTTGGCGAATATGCGATGAGGCTTTATACTGATACCTTGATAGGCCAATGCTACTCGTTCCCTCGAACCGAATAATCTCCAGGAAGCGTTAAAACCTGCGACCAATGTCTTCGTCGCAGCAATTGACGCACATGTCCGAACGATACGTTCCTCGCTTGCTATTGCACAACAGGAAATATTTCCTCATAGATCAAGGTCTCAAGAAGCTATGAGCAAACTTCGCGCTGCACAAATGGGCGTCCAAGCGATCCAAGATGATATAGCTGAGTCGCAAGACAGGCTGCGACGACTCGTTGAAGAATCCGTCGCAGAGGACGCTCTTGCGCCACAACTCCACGCACTCCAAGAAAATAACATGTCCCTACCGCCGGAAATCGCACAAGCAATACGAAGCTATGAGAGTCGCCGAGCAGCCAAGAGCGAAGAGATAAAAACCCAAGAATCAGCCATCAATGCTAAACGCGACGAGCTAAAACGAGCGGCCGAGGAACTCGACATAGCGGAGAAGAACTCGAGCGGCATAGAAGCCGACATAAGAGATCTCCAAGCGGCGGTGACGCGCGGAACAGAAGCAGCCCGGTTCGCCAGCATGTTCAGCGTGATGGTGCAGCTGGGGCCGGAAGGATTGGCGAACATTGAACAGATATACCCAGAGATTGGCTCTCTACTCGAGTCGCTGCTCGCGTCGAGGAATAGCCCTTCGCAGCAGAACCATAACAACAATCACCATGTGCATAATGCGGTGGACGGAGACGAGGCTAATGGATTGTAGGGATTGGGCACGACGAGACTAACGTTAGTATAGCGATTTGAGTATTCCTTATATGGCGAGAATAGATTTCCGCATTACTTAAGATTAATTTGATGTTCGTATCAGTTCACAGCGCATCCATTGCATCTGATGTTTAGTTGGCCAATATTTTCTGATTGAGTGCAGGGTAATGCAAAGTCCAGTGCTTGGGCCAACTGAATTCGTGTCGCTCAACGCTGCGTATGAGCTGCTGCTCTGTCCGTCCTTTCATCCAATTAGCTCGGTTCCGTGGTCTAGTTGGTTATGGCATCTCGTTAACACCGAGAAGGTCCCCGGTTCGATCCCGGGCGGAACCACGTTTTTTTTGTCCCCGACTCTCTTTAATCTCTAGTTCACCCACCTCGACGTACAATCTTTATATTCACTTCTTTTTGTGACTGCATCGTGGTAATTTGACACAATTGGTCTTTTCTTCGTAGGCAGTAATAGCCTGTAGTAACTTGAAGCAGTTTCAAGCATCGATAAATGGTGTAATTCGCTCTTATATGCATCCACCACTTTTTGACCACAGCTATCTCCATGGTCTAGTAATACGCGTCATAGGAGTCACCTGCCCATTCATAACTGTATAGTGATTTCCAGAGAGCTTGCTCCACAAGCTTGATCTTCTCAGCTTCGACTCTGGCTCGGGTAACATCGCAGGTCTCCTGGGAGTAGGGAGCGACAACGCCAGGCTTGTTGAAGACTGGCTAGCCATCAAGAAGCACCGATGGCAATGACTCATGCCAAATTGACAGATTTGGCCATGGCCGAGTAGACATTAGGCCCCTCAAAGAGTTCGAGGGTAGACGTGATCGTGTTCTGTCTAGCTACTATTCCTCTTCAAAAAGAACCCATAGATACTGACTTTAGGTCCGTTCTTCTAACCGAGAATGAACTTGTGCTGAAGAATTACCAGACCTCGCTCACCAGCATGAAAGCTGCATAGCTTATCCAGTTGATCGGAGAGAGTCTCGAAGGGGGAATCGCCACCGGCAGCCACTCCATCTGAGCATAGTCCCATCCACTTGAGGTCGACCAATATCCTCCTACGTTATTCGGGGGAGCAGCAATTGTGAAGTTCATCTGCCTTGGCCAGAAGATCAGCCTCAGCGGCAGAATCTGCGCCTTTAAGTTTCTGCCGAATGTGCGACCATTTGATACCCTCCTTCAGCCAGGCTTTGGAGCCCGTGTCAAGCCAGCCAATGTTGATCAGAGGCCTAGCCAGAGCAGAGTTGCCATTGCCTCTGAATGAACCCCGGATGATGGTGCGAGCTTCGGGGACCCCATAACCATGACGAAATGGTACAGAATCTCGATTGGGATATGGAAGGAACGAGTATCCATTAAGAACATCGTATGGAACGCCTTGCTCATGATATATTTGTTAGAAATCTCCACCACTTTTACATCTAGGAGGAAAGTGGCAGAGTTTTGCTGGAAAGCAAGGCGCCACGGGGGGACCAAGAGAACTAGGAAGTCAGAGGCTTGCAAGCGAGGTCGGTTGCAGTAAGTTGACATCCCCTGAAACACAAAGGGTTATCAGATACTTCAGGGGGCGAAGGCCGCTACAATACGAGTCAAACGCAAGATAGACCAGTCTGAAAAGGAAGGGATAAGGGAGGTTGTATTATACCTTTCCGCCATGTTCGAGGACCTCGCCGACAGTTTTGATAGTGTATAGGTGGTCCACACTAGGATCGACACCAACGTCGCTCAACACCGTGATATCAACCGCCTTGGATTGATTATCGACTCCACAAATGGCAGGAGACACGTAGCTTGTGGTAGCAATGCCTGTCTTGCTCTAAGTAGCCTATCGAACGATGGTCGCATGGTTGGCAAAGCTCACGAGAGAAGTAACGAGATCGTGTTTTGCGGTACCATGGTCAATGTCCAGTGAAGCGACGCCAAGGGCAACTGCTTTGGCTAAAGACCTTCTGGCTGCAATATTTCGATGGAAGAAAGCACACTGCAGGCTGGTGGTGTCCGAGGGGTCAGCGCATCGAAACTTCAGAGATGATGGATAGGACACTGGCCAATGTGAGAACGTTGTTCTTGTCCTGGAGTAGGTAATTGACACATGGCTTGTCGAGTACGTCACTTCCCAGAGAAAGAATCTTCTTTTCGGGCACGATGATGAGTTTGGGTGCAATGAGGGACTACAGGAACATTAACCGATTGAGATAGACTCTGGACTTTCAAGAACACTGGAAGGGCGTATGCAGTAGCCATTTTGCCAGCTATCGCAGCAGAGATAGTCCCTGTATCAAACAAGAGAACTTTGAGAATTGGGACCCCATACAATTGGGACCCTATACATCAAGGGTCATGAGGGTTGGGGTCTTTGAGCCACCTTGTAAAGACAAAAGATACTCGCTGTTAGTAGGTCATTATATGCTATTGATGGATCCCATTATATTTGAACTCTTGTCTCAATATATTCTTGAGATCTGTCTTGATGGATAATCTCGTTTCCAAAACCGCGACTAGCATCTTCCGGACACTCCCTAATCTTAGTTATGCCAAGTGAATATAAACTTCCAGCCTTAGGTATTGACCATATATAACACACAGAGTTCTTTGTTTAGATCTTATACACGATGTAAATAATCCCAGACAGCCAACGCATGTACCTTTGTAACGTGGTGAAACTCTGCGATTGACGCCGATTCATTCACAGACGCCACTGGGGAATGATCAATAAAATACTAGGCTCACTTAGTAGGAAGGACTCACTTGTTGCTGGGCTGCACCCAAAGATGTAAGCCGGGATGTCAGCATACCGATAATGCTTACAATCTGATCCGCCCATCGAGAGGATGGGAATAGGAGCCTCAGCATCTGGCTGCAGGCTCTTGGCGTTGTCTTTGAGATAATCAACGATGGGATGATCGATCACCGAGTAATTGAAACGATTACTCGCAGCAGCTTGCTTCTGGATCGTAATGCTCGCGGGCTCGTACTGCGGGATGATAGTGCCAATCAGCTCCAAGATCGTATCTTCTCGCATCCCAACAGGCATACGGATATCCAGCTCGAAGATACATGTTTCTGGGATCATGTTGACTTTGAGACCGCCCTTAATTGTGCCAACATTAACAGTCGGTCGAGCAATTATTGTTGTAGTTCCAGGGCCCATTGCTTGATCGATAGCTCGCTTGACCTCTGGCTTTTCCAGATGTCTCTCCATCTCGACTGGTAGATCAACTGGTAGTGATTCCACGGACTTGATGACCTCATTTATGAAAGCGCTGGCTGTTCGGATGGCGCCCTTGGTGAGATGAAGATATGGTCCTAACGCACCCTTGGTCTCGACAGTACATGTCAATCGCAGCGTTCCCTTTTCTGCGAATCTGATAGTATCGAGACCGCCTGGCTCGGCACACAACATGAGATCACCACCCCATCTTTGCTTGTCGTGTTCAATGAGATATTTGGTGCCCCATTTCCCACCAGTCTCTTCGTCCGCGACAGCGCAAAGGGCAACACTTCCCGACAGGAGATGGCGACGCTCGTACAAAAAAGCATATGCAATGATGAGCGAAGCAGTCCCAGACTTCATGTCTACGACTCCGCGCCCGTGGAGTCTTCCATCGACAATATCGCCCGACCAAGGATCTCGAGACCAGCCGCTGCCATCGCCGACGGGGAAAACATCGACATGGCCATTCAGCACGACGCGTGGGCCAGGGCCTTTTCCTCCTTGAAAATCGCTAACTACATTGACTTTGCCATCTCTGCTGACATCGACAAGTTCGTAAGGGATGTTCTTGGAGGATAAATATTCTCCAATGACTGCTGTTGCTTTGCTTGTGTCCCCAGGTGGGTTTGGAGATGGGGCTTGTACAAACTTTTGAAGAAAGCTGGTTTGGTTGAGCTCATCGGCTTTGAGAGCCTGGAGAAAGGATCGCTTTTGAGGCATGGTCTACAAATGTAATTTTTTTGGGGGATGAGGAAAGATGGATTGCGATTTCATCCCGTTTCGCTTGGGATTAAATACAATACCATTGTCGGCGATCATCGGAGAGTTTTAGAGAGGCGATGTGATGATTCACGCCGGGCTTAGGTTAGTTTGTGGAAGCATTGGCTTGGGTAAGGATTATTAGATCGTCCCTGGAAGATAGGCAGAGTTATAAAGAAAACATTGTAAAGTCATGTAAAAATTTAATTATTCTATAAACTCATCAAAATTCCCCAACTTGGTATCATTCTTTTAATTCTCTGCCCAACGACTGAAAATATCTTGCATCAGGTACCCCAAGGGACCAGTTGGAGAAGGTGGCCCCTCCAATGGCTGTAACTCTAATGGTGGATTCAATTGGAGTCGGGGCTGTGATGAGTGCGCCATGACCTCCACTGATGTTGATACATCCATGCGGGGGATGGTCCGCTTTGAGGCTTGTTCGTCCTCGATACATCTTGTCGCATGCAAAGATGGATGGCAGTCAGCCTGTCATAGCGCAGACTGGTCCAACTGGCACAAGCTCATCAATTGACAGTCAACAGGGATGAACAACGGCAGCCGTAGTAGTGAAAAGCCAAGAATGCATTGCTACATATGCTAACAACTATGATACAGGGGTCTTGGTGGCATCTGCAAAAATTAATTAGAATCCTTTTCTGGAACATCGCTCGCCCCCTCGTGTACGGGCGCACTACCTTCCTGGCCCTTGAGGACCTGCACACCAGGCTCGAAGGAATCTTCATCGTGGACGGGAGGTCCAGTGAAGTTCTTTCGAGCATAAGCAGCATACCAAACGATGGCAATAGCGGCAAAGCCAGCAAACACGGCAGAAGCGTAGTTCATGGTACCGGGTTCAACAGGGAGAGAAACAGGCATGCAGAAGATGACGATGGAGAAGACGATCCAGACGACGCAAATGCCATTGATGAGAGGGCCGAACTTGCCCAGAGGGTAGGGAGAGTGCTTAACAATCTTTCGGCCTCGCACCATGTTGACAGCGACAGGGACACCATAGGAGGAAGAGAGACAGATGGTAGCGACACCAGTGAAGGAGTTGAAAGCAGCAGAGGAGCCAAAGTAGATGCATCCAAGGATGCAGTCAACGACAGTAGAGAGGATGAGGGCATTGACAGGCATGTCGAGACGGTGGTTGACCTTACTCCAGAGCTTGTATCCGGGAATGGCACCATCTCTGGCGAAAGCGTAGGTGCAGCGAGACGCAGCGGTGAGGGCACCGATGCCTGCAAACATGAGAATGCCAAGAATAAGGAAGAGGAGACCGAAGCCACCAGCCGCAGAACCGGTAACAACCTTGAACAGGGTACCGATAGGCTGGGAGTTGGCGACGGAGAGAAGCATCTTGACATCGGGAAGGACGAAGAGAATAGGGATGAGGTAAATAATTCCGGTGACACCGGCGGCAGCGACGGAGAGGACGATGGCCTTGGGGACCTCACGTTCGGGGTTCTGGACCTCTTCACACATGGCAGCGACCATGCCGTAGCCAGTCAAGACATAAGCACCTATTGGTTGGGGATGGTTAGCGACCGTTTAATCGAAAAGGCTTGGCATACGTACCTTGCAGCAGTCCCACGAAGAACGACCAGCCTGTAGGCCAGCCACTTGCTGAAGCATCATAGTGGGTAAAGACGAACTCAGCAGAGCGACGCGAAGGAGCCATAACAAGCAATGTGACAATAATGATGATGACACTCGCACCGGTCCAGTAAATGCAGACCTTATTGATCAGGTCCAAGTACCGCGAACCGAAGGCGTTGACCAAAGCACAGACAAGCATCACAGCCCAGAAGCACAAGACCGTCTGCCATGTATTCGCGACAAAATCCTCGTTAAAGATGGTAATGGCGCTAAGAATTAGCTGCGCACCAGAAAAATTGATCGACAGTGTAACGGTCCAGTTTCCCACGAGCGTGAGCCAGCCATCGACGAAGCTGACGATGGGAGCGTAACGAGGCGTGCTGAGCATGGCGCTCCAGTAATACACGCCGCCGGCCGTTGGGAACACAGCGCAGATCTCGGCGAGAGATGCGGCGATGCACATGGAGATAAGAGACACGAGGACCCAGCCCCAGAGAACGGTGACAGCTTGGCCATTGGTCAAGGTGATGTACATTGTCGTCGAGAGACCGAAGGGGACGGCCATGATGGCGAACGACAGGCCGAGGACGCTCAGCATGCTGAGGTTTCGAGGGAGCTCAGCCTTGTAGCCCAGACGGGCGAGGGCCTGATCGGCGTCGCCGCTTTTGGTGGCAGACTCCATGATGGACAGCAATTACAGATAAAGGAGCAATTAAGATAGAGAAACAAAGTAGTAGGAGTGTTGTAATTAGGGCGTGGTACTCTGCGTACCTTTGCTGTGTTGTCGCGTCAATTATGATCAGGGGAAAGTGGACATTATTATCTTTTTAAAAAAGCAGACGAGAAATGAGAAACAGGAAACGAACGGGCCGTGAGGGGCCTAGACTCGGCGTCCTCCACGATCTAGGTCCTACTTATCTCTGTCCTCAACGGGTTAGTCCATCTGGGGTACACGAGCATTAGTGGCTTGACATTTCGGTCATAATACCGCTGATCACACGTATCAACGCGGCTACTTTCCGCCTGTCTGTGTCTTGTGCATGTGAGAAGAGCGCGATCGCGGCTATTCACCTCCTCCAAATACGAACATCGAAAGACTGCAACTTGAGCGATAACAAACCGACTCATCCTCACTTATATCTGATAACAAGGCAGCATCTCCACATGATAAGCATCGAGTCATTTACCCATTTCCCCAGATTGAGCTGATACGGATCCCAGAATCTCCTACGTAAAGACAAGCCCGAACAAGGAATCGTTTGATAGCGACCCCACCACGAGATAACCGCGCACCGAGCTGACACAGCGCGTCAACTGACTTTACTGGGCAGAACCCGTCAACCAAGATCCTCCGTTAATCTTCTCCGCATTCTACGTTTCGTCGGTAGTTCCCACGCTGGCACGCTTGGCCTCTTGCGGAGATATCCCTGTCTGACTCGTGAACTATCGCGTGTCACGCCTCATCGATGGCCTTGGCGGTTTAGTGATTCAGCCTTTGAGGGGTAACACCATCGTTACAAACTAATCAGACGTTGCATCTGTTGATTGGACATCGTAAAGCACTCTCTCCTTTCGATGTTGTAGTGTTGGTCTGCTGGTCATAGCTCCCAGTCAGCTGTATAGGAGCTCAGCCGCGAGCCGCGCTCTCTATCAAGACTACATGATAGCTGGAATATACTCGAATCAGCCATCTGCCGATGCATCCGGCTTGTGATTAGAAGTAGATGTTTAATTTCCATACTCATCCCTCATAAGACTTCCCATCCACAATACTGTCTGCTTTATCAGGATCACTTCCTGGCTCCTTTAGACCGGGCGCGATCATGAGGGTGGCGAAGCGCTGCTCCGTGCAGTTCACTATACGCGGCTACGATTTGTGGGCATTCTATACTTGACACTGCGGCAACATCATACAATGGTAGCAATACTGAGCCAGCATGTCTTTGCAGTATTGTCTGGAACCCCAATGCGTGAAGTGATCTGTGCGTGTGAATGGAGTCTTATCAGCTACTTGAGCTTAATCTGGGGTCTTGATGCAGCAACAGATGGGCCAAGAGTGCACATTGAGGAGAATTGACCAGTAATGATATCAGATATTATTTATTGACATGAAAGTACCTATCGTTTGACGCTGGTGTCTTCCTGTCGTCTAACACAATAGTCAAGTCCTGGCTTTTACGATCATGCTCACTTGTAGCATAGGGAGTAGCAGAAGTCAAAACCAGTAAGATTAGCTATTTTTCTGCAGTTTCGGCTCTTCGAATCAAACTGGTGTAGCTGTCAGTTAATCTCTACAGCAAGAAGCCCTTCTTGCCATCTTTAAAGACGCAGTACAACAAGACCAAAAGGCCCAACTTTTAAAAAATGAGCTAGGTTCAAACATTATGTTAGCAATACCGTAAACAGTATGGCTTGAAGGTTGTTGGCCAGTGTTGTTGGTTTCAATTCTTGGCCTGCCAGTGAGAAATCTCAACCATCACTCCTGTTACAAGGCCACGCTGGGAAAAGATATGAATGCCGAATCATGCAATTTAGTTTCTCGCAGTTGACTGTTGACTGCAATGAACACCATATGAAGCATATAGTTTGTTTGTAGCATTAGCTGAACTGGTATCAATCCATGCATAGGTAGGTACCTTACCTAACGTAGACAACAAGATAGCTCTGATTGTATGGATACGGTATAATATTCACCCGTTAATCACTATCATAATATTGAGTTTTTATCATCTATACAAAGAAAACTTAATAGGTCACTACTTAGATGAAATAGAGATGACATGGATAATAAATTGCACCATGCATTAGAAGTCACTTTAAGCATCGAGTAAGCTTACATCATAGCCGGCGCGACTGGCAATCTAGGCGCCAAAGTTGCTGAGGGGTTTCTCCAACAGCCATTTCGCGATAGGTTCCATGACATCATAGTCCTGGCACGCTCCCGGTCACCCAAGGCCGAGAATCTCATAAAGCGCGGCGCATCACTGCGTCTATATACCGAGGATAGTTTGGAAGAGGCACTAGCTGGAGTTGATGTCTTGATAAACACGTATGTCTTCTTCAGATTGATCGTGGCAAAAACTGACACAATTCGTTCTCAAATACAGTGTAGGACCCAGTGGCCATCACTTCAAAGAGAGCCTTCTTCGCAGCATTCCTGCTTCCGGCGTAAAGCTCTATTTTCCTTGCGAGTTTGGTGTTGACCACTATGTGCACGACTTTCAACACGAAGAATGGGACGCTAAGAAGGCGCATTTCCAGCTTGCATCAGAGCTCATCCCCGACAGAAGCATATGTCGCGTCTATGCGGGCCTATTCCTCGAGGACTCAATCGGTCCATGGTTTGGTTTCGACACCAAAAGCGGCAAATACGAGGCCGTTGGAGATCCGGGGCAGAAGACTTCGTACACGAGTATGTATGACGTTGGCAAGGCGCTCGCCATACTCGCAAGCCAACCAGTCGGTACTATACCGCCTGAGGTGCACCTTAGCGGCGATAGCAAGTCTATGGCTGAGATAGCAGAGATCATGGAAGCGAACGGGGCTGGCCGCATCCAAGTGACGAGTGTGCCGCTTGAAAGCTATAAGGCCAGTGTCCTGGCGAAGCCATCGCCTACGCCTGAGCGGTACCTACGTTTCTTAATGGGTGAGGGCAAGATCCATCACTCTACTGATGGTATAGGTAACCAGAATGATCTTGTGCAGGTAACTGGAGGTCTATCGACATGGATGTCAATGTCTGAATTGGCAAAGGAGACGCATGGAAGGCCATGGGCCGAAGCGGATTGGGACCTGGTTAACTAGTGATAATTTGGGCAGCGAGAGTGAGATAATAACGGCCGCTTCTCGTTTAGGATAGCATATCACTATCACAGATGAAATGATTTAATTGGATTATAGTCTGAAAATCGATAATGCCGAGGAAAATCATGAATGCCACTTCCGCTTGACGTACCCCAAGCCTGCACCCATGTGTCATTTGATCGCGTCTGAAGTCAGAGTCTACAATTAGTAGCGAGATCTGACTGCAATTAGCATCAGTCTCAAAGATGTAAACATTCTAGACTTTGTTGACTCCATGCTCATCGAGGTATTTTTGTGACGCGAAGGAACACTCTGCCGCAAGCTAGTATCACACCGACTGAGCTCGACTGGCTACTAATCTGCAATTACATGGATAGATCTCGAATAGTTGAGTGGCGGCCGCTGAGGCTATATACTAGATGCTGTGTGAAGAGCATTCAGCCGCATCGTGATGGACCTTTTGACTCTTGAGCTGGCTAGCGGCATTTGCGGGTTCATTTCAGCCAATCTCATCACATGGATACTTTGCATGATTGGCCCTTCACACGAGGCGGATAAGACGGCATGGCACTCTATCCGTTTAGATAACAAGGTTGGAATCTACCGAGATCTTTTGTCTTTTTGTCCCAGACGAAATGGGAGTCATGAGGCACGACGGTATAGTTCTAATCTCAGTTCGGTAAACATATTGCTGTGCCTCATAAATACTATTCTCAAGGACGAAAGAAAGAGGCATATAAAAGGCTGGAGTTGTCACTCATGGGCATTGAGTTCTTGTCAATCACTTTCAGTCTCAGACTCTTCGTTACCAGCACCTTCTACATTTCAACATATCTGTTCATCATGAAGTCTACAACCACTATCCTTCTTCTGCAGTCGGTTATTGCTTGCGCGGCATTCACGATGCCGGAGAAATTGCCCAATGGTGTATACAGTGTCCATGTCAACGATCAAGGTCTTGAAGTTTATGAAGGACTCACAGTTGATCACTCTACCACCGTGACCCCAAAAGCACCCTCATCTAAGGTGGAAGCTCGCCAGTGGAAAGATGAAGGTGGATGGGACCGAAGTCAACCGGAGATGTTCTGTGGATGCGGGTATGTACAAGCATTGGCATCTTCGTCTCAGTCTAGTGCATAGTTAACCTATTTGTTACATATTATAGTCTTTCCATGAGCCATGGAAATTGCGATACTGCAGTCGACATGCTCAAAGCACAGTTTCGTGACTCTGACGGCGGCGTGGGTGAGGTTACTCAGGCTTGGTATTCTATCTGGGATGATGTGGTAAGTCGCTTTCGAAGCCCGTCCTGGTATACATTTGTACTCAAGTAGACGGACCCATATCTCGAACTATTTGCTCACACTAGAATAGGTTGCATTTTGCTGTACTGACGGTCAGTATCCGATGACTGCCACGAATTACGCGGGTCTTCTTGAGCGAATCACCGATAGATGTGGCTGGTATGTGCCGGGAACATTGGTGCCGTCTTCTATTGGTTTTGATACGATTGGTTGTGGCTACATGAACTATTCCCCTGGCCTCGACTTCTGTGGCGCTTCAGACACCGGCAGATTCATGGGCGACAACGGACGTTGCTGAGCCTGAGAATATTCACAAGTCACGAATTTGGCAAAAGGGGCCCTCCTCTGGTTATACTGTCAATCATTAAGACACTGCTTCTGTCCTTCATAGTAGAAATTTGATGCTGTGTCCATAGTATATATATTGACATTGGCTAGACCAAAAGACCTTTGGTTGTGTCTCTATGCTCTTTCTTAATTGATAAAACGAGGATCAGAGATAACCGTGATACAAGCAAACCGTATCCTAAAATTGACAAATGTAGCCTAAGATTAGCAGAGATATCCTAGTCTTTGCTAAGTTAACCTGAGTCTTCTTATGATTTAGGATCAGGATCCAGATCAAATTCTACAAGCCACGGATATTGCGTGAGTCCCTTGCTTCCCATAAGTGCCGCATTGACAAATAAGGTCTCTTCTGGAGCCAGTCGCTCTTCGTCGCTCTGGCAGTAACTGGCGACACAACATCTCTGAGACTCATATAGCTGTAGCCTTTCTTCCCGAGCTTTGCTGTCTTCTGGGGACTCCCACTGGGTCCCTTGTAAGCGTGGCAGACTCTCGACAATTCGCGACTTTGCATTGTCGATGTCGCTGAAATGGGATGGATTTTCTGAGATCTTGGGTCGCCAAGAAACGATCTTTGCACCCCAACTGCCGTGGACATGTCCGAAACAGTGGATTCGGGGCTGTGATTTTGCAATGGCAGAGAATAGCTGAGGACAACCGATTCGTTGCCTTTCTGGTGTCATATCCATTATGCCATGTGGCGGGCCATGTGTCACCACAATGTCAACCCCCTTTGGAATAGCAAATTCGTGGGCCCCATTGTACTGAAAGCCCCAATCTGTGCTACCGGCTGTTGCAGGAATGTATGGACTGACATAAAGCTTGATCCCGGCGCCATTCTGGAGGCGAATCTCATGCGTTCCTTCGTCGAGGAATATGATACCATGGCCTGCTTCTATGAGCAGCCTCTTGGCCTCACCGTAATCTCCGTACTCATCTTTTATGCTTCGCTCGAGGTCCTCTTGTGCTACTCTGCTTGCTTCGACAATCTTATCCTTGAAGACCCCATCGTCAAGAGAGAAGTCATGATTTCCTGCAATGACAATCTTGTTCGGGGCATCGATTTCCTTGAGAAGTTGAATGGTTTCTCGGAAGCCTTTTAGTTTAGAATCTTCCGTGAGGTCACCACAATGGATGACAAGGTCGACTGGTGCGAGTGGTTTCTTATCGTCATTGAAGCGTAATCCATGAGTATCTGAAAGGATAAGAATCCTTGTCTTGATGAGAAAGGACATCTTCCAGGCCTGCATTTGTAAGGTAATGAGGTTTTTGGAGAGACGTTATAGTAAATGGTAAATATGGAACATGTCATCGAGTATAAGTGCGCCATTAAGCTGATATTTAGGTAGTTATGTGAGTCAGTGGAGGAAGTTTATTTTGTGCTTCAAGCTTCCCAATGGGTACCTTAGTTGCATATCAGCATAAACCTCAAAGAATGAGTTCCAGCGATAAGCCTAATTCCGAAACTTTACAGAGAGAACTCACTTTATGACTCAACAGAAAAATAATATTGATTGCATCAATGAGCATCCACGGCTAGCACATACGGAGGCCAGGAGAGGAAGAAAACTCAGGATCTTAACCCTAAGCGATGAAAATATTTAGGTAAATTCAGCTTAAGCTTAGGGGACTTTTTGTTAAGTTTATTTTAATACCCTGTATTAAGGTATGGTATTTTCTTGCTCCTTGAGGCTGACCTATGTAAATGTCCAGACTTCAGTGTCAATGGTGTGCATGCATAAACTTCGATCATCGGCCCGATCTCAACTCTCATCGCGAGTACCATTTACGAGTGCAGCTTTCAGGAGAATGATCGATGATGCAATCGGCGGTAGATCTGGGGAAGCTTTAAATAGGTACATAGTAGAGCATGCTACTGCTAGCGTGTTCTGGAATGGCTACTCGTGGTGAATGTACTCTCTGCATTAACATCATTTACTAGCCATCTTTATTTGAACATTGCATGAGCAGCGTGATGCATGTTCGCATCAACCAAAGACACCCTTGGCTGCACACTTCTGAATACACGACTAGGCATGTACTTGTCCTTGCTGATATTGCTAACTCAGCGGGTCGAGCATTCCCGTCGCTTCCATTCGAGACCGAACTTCTCTCACAAGTGCTTTTGCTTCCTCCACTTCAACCCCATCCTGACACAACTCTCCCGCAAGTCGAGAGGCCGTTATGTAATCTCCAGTGCGCATTGAGAACTTTGCCAGCCACATGCGCGCTTTACTTGTCGCCGCCGTGACTCCGGTTCCCTCGTTTCCTGGGTTCTCGTTGCCCCCGGCTCCATTGTCTGAGCCGGGTGGAGAGTCGTTGTGAATAGCAATGGACTCAGCCGGATCAGCTTCTGCAGCTCCACCACCATCTTCCTGGGCCACGCACAATTCCATGTATGACCTGGCTTCTTCCTCTTCACCAAGCTGGTCGTACATAACCGCAATCTGCAGAAGGATGTCGGGGTCCATATGACCCGTGGCGCTCCGGCTGCCAAGGAGATCACCGCTGCCAAAACTGCTCCCCACGTCATAGTAAGCATCAGCTAGTAAAGCTCGCTTTAAGGCTTTGATGCCATCCCGTTCTCGGCCCATCTTTTGTAGGCATGAGCCTACAGCCATCCACATCTTTCCGTCCCATGGTCGTAGACCGGCAGCCTTCTTGTAGTACCATAATGAGTATGTATGCATCTCCAACATCTCGTATGTTTGACCAAGACCATACCAGGCCCGATAGTCCCGGCGGTTCACGTCAACTGCACGGCGGTACGACTCGATTGCCGCATGGGTGTTTTTAAGTTCAACATATTCGTGACCCATTAGCGTCCATGCTGACAAGCATGACCGGTCCAGCGTTAACGCACGACGGAAATATTGGACAGCCTTCTCATGCATCGATAGTAAAGAGTAATAATTTCCAATCACCACGCAAGACTCGGGCCTGAATTTGTCCACGCTGGAGCATAGGTGTGCCAGGAAAGCCAGTTTTGGACGAAGATTGAGAACGTAGAGAATGTTAGAATAATGGTCGAGAGAATCTAGCCGATGTGGATGGAGTGCCAGCAGTCGAGTAAAGTGCTGTTCAGCAGCCATCAAGTCCTTGGCGTGATATGCTAGGAGTGCATTGCATGTGAGAAGGAAAGAGGATGTTGGGAATATCGAGAGAAGTTGTTCAAGAGAATTGGCCAGACCGGGCCCTTGTTGGTAGAGTTCTAGAGAGGTGTGCAGGTGGAACATGTAAGAGACAATATTCTGAGGACAATGTCTGGATATCCGGTTCAACTTGGAAGGTGTTAGCGATCGAAAAGAAGCGATGATACTACATGGGGGACTCACATCTTCCACTCGAGATATTAACGACGTCATTTCCAACCAACAGCCCCAATTCATGGTGTACTTGTGCACGCTTCGAATGAAATATTCCAGTGCCTTGTCATCGTTCTTCTCTTTGGCTAGCACCATGCCATACCTGTAGGTTGTGATTAGTCGATCAACACTAAATCAACAAGAATAGCACCCACAAATATTCGAGCCATCCCTGGCTTCCCAATACCTCATCGTCTTCCGTTGTCCTCTCCTCGAACCAAGTTGCTAAGAATCGACCGATTACAAGTAATTGCTTGTTGGCCACTGTACCAAGATCTTGAGGGCCCATAACCATCTCAGAGTCTTCGTTCCTGCGCTTCTCCCCGGACATGAACTTGGCATATAGTGCTAAGAACAGGCTCTTCTGACTGAGCTTTGGCAGTGGCATCACAGATGAAGCGCTGGACGCCTTCCCCTTCCCCTTTACAGCGGTCGTGGATGCTGAAGTGCCGTCTACACGCGAGGCAAGAACACTTGAAAGGAGGGAGTCGGGCAGAAACACAGCAGCGCAACGGTCATATTCTCGACAGTCAAAGAGAGACTTGGCTAAGAGATATTTGCTAAGCTCTTTGGCTTCCAGAATTGCTTCCTCTGGATCGCTGTTCGCAGCGAATATCGGAGAGGTGTGTCCGGGATCTGAAGGGTTGATATTTTCTTCGTCTTCTTCGATCTCGGGGAGCGCATTGAGCAGTTCAGCAGCCCTGACAACGTTAGTTTATGCGCCATGGTTGATAATAGTTTGGTGAAACTGATCACCATTTTGACGACTGATACAAGCATCTTTCTGAACATTTGACGACGGCATCTTGCAAGGCAGCACGTAACTGGGAGATCTCGTGGAAGCTGAGTGCCATCTTTTGCTGTTTTGTTCGTTGGTGGGGTAGCTATTGACAGAAGGGAGTCGGTCGCGGCACGAAGTTGGGAACGCCTGTGCTCTACCAGTGGATATTCACTGAATTGAGACTTACGAAGGCCGCTACCAGGTGAGTTATAGGTAGCCAGGCTACGGGCGTTGTTGGCGGTCCCAATGCGAAGTTGGGAGGTGTCATGAGCATGACCACGAAGCATTGACAATCCATCATGTCAACAACTTGGGGCGCGCATCATAGACAGTGTTTTCCCCAAAGGATACTGTAGATCCGCACTATGCATGATGGGTACAACAAAGGCAACACAAAAGAATATCGCCAGGTAGTATGGATCAGAACCGTTGAACTTGAACCGTCACTTGTTACACACAATTTAAATTTTGAATCCGTCAAGGGCATGGCTGTATCTTACGATGTGCGAGAATCTTTTTTGGACGTGGACCATTGAACCAATATTGCAGCCACCTCCCTTCCATCCACTTACACTCATTTTAAACGTTGGATGCTGTACGACAGCAGCGCCAGTAGAAAGTAAGATCAGTCAATACTCCGAAATCTTGGTGCAACCACTCGAGTTTTTTATCAAGGCATTTATGAATACAGAGTTTTATTCATATCTGTGTGAAATTATTTGTTAGCTTAACCGATGGAGATATACTAGAAGACATGGGTGAAGTTGAAGGATAAAAACCTGGCTTTATCGCCGTTAATATGATCAGATTCTCCTTACTTATATCAATCGAATCTATGAAGACGATGAATACTTCATTTACCATAATAACTTTTCACTCTTCATTCGCATGAGCATCTTGCTTCGCATCTTTCGGACCTTTGGCAACCTTCCCTGAGATTTGCTCAAACTTGAGATCAATCTTCTAGGGTCACTCGGAGGAGTACAATGAATATCAACAGAGCTATTCGGATATTCCCTTGCATCTTGTGTTGGACACCAGAAGTCAAGTGCCCCAACTATGTGTTCCTCAAGAAAAGCATATGCGTTGACTGCGAGGTAAGGACAATCCATCCACGGGCACTCACCCCACAGTGCCGCTACAAGAGTTTCACATTCTAATTGACTCCCAAGAGAATGGGTAGGCAGTTTGGAGACAATGAGGTGAAGGCATCTGATCTCCACATCGAGTTTGTGCAATACTTACTTGATAAATATCGTGAGATGGATGGCATCACGTACGAAGGGGTCAACAAGTACATCGAGAAGGCAAAGAAAAGGTACAACGTGGACAATCTTCTTACTGCTGCACTTGACTACATTTTTCGTAATTTCGGTGAAGTCTACCACGCGGTTTGCGACGCACTTGAGGCGGCGCGGGATAGGGGACCTATGCATTGGACGCACAATAATTTGACGGAACGCCTTGAGAGACTGAGGGAAGAAAAGTTGGACAAGAACTGGGAGCCAAGGATGAAATAAACATGTAGGCTGTTGTACCCGAGCTTAGTGTGGCATGCTGAGTTGAAGAGGCATCCGGGACTTAGGAGGAGGTGAATACTGTGTATATGCTGTTGAGGATGCCGGCTTAAGCTTATGGGAGCACTAAATTTGTAATAAATGCTGCTCTAAAGCAGTTCATAAGATGACTCCCGCACCGTTATGCTTCAAACACAGGCTCCAGTGAGCAACCTTTGAACTGTCAACTCTATTCCGGGACTCATCGAGTCATGATGGCCTCATCGAGTCATGATGGCCTCATCGAGTCATGATGGCCGGCTTCTACCACCCATCTCCTCTGAGTAGGCTTCGACAGCTAGACCTGGCAGCGCCTTGATAATCGAGTCAGCGTCGAATAGTTCACGGCTTACTGCTGCTCACACTTTGCCCTTCAAAGAGAGTGCAGGACCATTGCGGTGTTTCCGCACATCTTCGCCTTCGTCAAAAGCCACAGATCCAGCACTTGACTCTCTTGCACAGGTGCATTAGCCAGCTTTTCCAGTCAACGGACATGTATCACAACACTCGAACGGCTGTGAATATCAGCGAAGTCTCACAAAATGAGTGTCCGATACAACCTCGCACAATCCTCTGCAGCACGTGCGAACCGAACCATTACCGTGTCGAGCTTCGTCACCGAGCGAAATATAGTATAAGAGCGAGTGCACACGGCGTTTATTCGACAAGTGAACTGAATTTCTAGCTGAGCATACATCAAGAGAACAGTGAACTCGTTAACAACACCGACGTATCAAATATTCCGGTTGAGACACGAAAGAAGAAGACTTCACAAACCAAGATGCATTGGCCTTGCAGCCATCGTTGGGGTAGTAGGAAGTGTAACAACTATGTCAAGTCCGTGGGAGCGAGGTGCCAGGACTGCCAGGTATGTACATGCGCAGATTGGTCTATCCGATGCATGTCAGCAGCCGTCATCGATGAGACGTTATTGATAATCTACGCCAATCCAGAAGTGTAGAGAATTGGACAGTACGCCGACGCATACTCGCCTCGCGCATATGTACGATGTGGAAACCTTTGTCCGAGGGTTTCGCACCGCAGAGCTCAACACAGCGTGCGTCGTGGTGATGATGAGGGATGGTGCATCAGAGAGAGCGCTGCTGGATGCATTGGCCGTGATTCAAGAGAATGATGCGGAGTGGTATGATCGGATCAAGTATGTTGTGCCACAAGGGATCAGTCAATATAAAGAAGAAGCCAACCGTTAGGCTTGATCTAGGTACCTATGGAAGGACATGGCGTTAAGAGTTCAAGGATTTAGATAATGCTTCGAATGTAGGACCCATGGGCATTGTTTGTAGGAAGGATATCTAGTGGTTTCAGAAGCAGATACCTCCCGTCTGGTCAAAAACTTTGACCTTTCAATAACAACAGCATCTAACTTCAGACAACCAATAACTTCGTACTAGTCTGTCGTTTCTTGCCCAGCTATTAGATTTCTGCCAGATACGGTGCTATCAAAAACCTCAACGGATCCTTTGCCATTGAGGTTTCTTGGGGTTCCATGATTGAGCCCTTCATGAGCCACTGACGACTTTAATAAATGTGTATCCTTTTAAGACTAAATACATATATCAGCCTCGGTAGTTGCACGCCATATCGTAAATTTTCCAAGGTTGAGGTGAGTTCTGTGTTTGCTTCCTTCGTCAACCACCGACCTAAGCCTAAGGTACACCAGCTAGACCAGCTAGACCAGGTAGGTAGGTGGGGTTGCCGGGCGGTGAGAGCAGCTTGATTAGGCTGGTCTAACTTAGTAGTTAGTGCCCCACCCCTTCACTGGTCCCTTGAACCGGGGTCTTCCTTTGTTTGGCTTCACCGAGCAAATCAAAGCGTCCACAGTCCTCCTGCTCCAATTCGCAAATAAGGGAAGAGGGGCGCTGAGCAAATCCCTTCTTAAAAAAGACCCCGCCAGTCTATCGAGATTAATAGATAATTGCCCGGTAATTATCGTACATGTTCCGAAGATCAGTCTGTCATTCTCACTTCTGAGTTTCATTTCCCTTCTTCGTTTCCTTTCCAAAGAAGGACTCTCCGGGTTACCTTTCCTTTTCAGCGCGCACACGTAGCTCACTTGACACAATTCAGCAAAGATGGCTCAACAAACCACCCTTCAGGAGTTCAACTCCGTTTACCCCAAGCTTGAGGAGGCTCTTCTCGACCATGCCCGCTCCTACAAGCTGCCTCAAGAGCAGCTCGACTGGTACAAAAGAGTAAGGATAAAATGAAAGCTGTTCTTCAGTATCGATCGAGTTCTAATTTGAACTAACACATTGCTTCATAGTCTCTCGAAGTCAACCCTCTCGGTGGAAAATGCAACCGCGGCATGTCCGTCCCCGACTCCGTCTCCCTCCTCCTCGAGAAGCCTCTTACCGAGGAGCAGTACTTCCAAGCTGCTACGCTTGGCTGGATGACAGAGCTCCTTCAGGCCTTCTTTCTCGTCTCCGACGACATCATGGATTCGAGCATTACCCGCCGTGGCCAGCCCTGCTGGTATCGCCAGGAGGGTGTTGGCATGATAGCTATCAACGACGCTTTCATGCTTGAATCCGCCATTTACACGCTTCTCAAGAAGTACTTCCGCTCTCACCCCGCCTACGTCGATCTTATCGAGCTTTTCCACGAGACCACCTTTCAGACCGAGCTCGGCCAGCTGTGCGACCTCCTCACCGCTCCTGAAGACAATGTCAACCTCGACAACTTCTCTCTTGAGAAGTATAGTTTCATCGTCATTTATAAGACCGCCTATTACTCATTCTACCTCCCCGTCGCTCTCGCCCTTCACCAGCTCAACCTCGCCACTCCCAGCAACCTCAAGCAAGCTGAGGATATCCTCATTCCTCTCGGGGAGTACTTCCAAATTCAAGATGATTATCTTGACAACTTCGGCAAGCCTGAGCATATAGGCAAGATCGGCACTGATATCAAAGATAACAAGTGCTCTTGGCTCGTCAACCAGGCCCTAGCCGTAGCAACCCCTGAGCAGCGAAAGATTCTTGAGGAAAACTATGGCCGTAAGGACGATGATAAGGAGAAGGTCGTTAAAAAGCTTTACGATGACCTCAATCTCGAGCAGCGTTATCTCGACTATGAGGAAAAAGTTGTCGGCCAGATTCGTGAGCGCATTGCTAACATCGATGAGAACGATGGTCTCAAGAAAACTGTTTTCGAGGCCTTCCTTGCCAAGATCTACAAGCGCAGCAAGTAAACTAAAAGCTCTGAATTGAATCATATCCATACATTAGTACAGAAGAAGCGGTACGATAGACGACCAAATTCCAAAGGTTGCTTTCAAAGCGCAAGTGGCAGATGTGTCACCTCCGTATAGACCCAGCGGCACGTACGATGAACCAAGTAATCAGATTAAGAAGATATGAAGAAGATAGCTGATATCATAAACGTATGGTGAACCCACTCTTCAAGGTAAGGATGGAACCCGCCATCTTGTACCAATACGAGCTTCTGCTCTTGCTCGAGGATATATAGAAGATCAAGAAACAAGTCATACAAAACAAAAACTCCGGGAAAACGCCAAGAAGGAACACAATACGGCATAACCAGACATAAATCGCAGGTCCCTGCCCGAACCTGGCACTGCTTTCTCTTTGGCGCTTCCACTCCTATTCACTCAAACCAGTACTATGTAATATTCTGATTCGTCAAGAAGGCCACAAAGTCATGATTGAGGGACGTTTGTTCTTTGGACATGATGGACATAACTGCATAATCTTCTTCTTCAATAACCCTCGTTTGCGAAAGGAAGCAAGGTTCCGGCCTCTGTTTACTTCCTTGACGAGAAGCCCGTCGTCCCGGCTCGATTGATCAATGGCTCTCGCGGACGAGGATCACGGCCACGAGACTGTTCAAGCGGCGCAGTGTTCTCTCGACGTAACGATCGGATTGGCAAAGGAGGAACAGGAGGGGCATGGCTAGGCGATGGTTGAGTTCCTGCGATAGACCGACTCCGAGGACGGCTGCCAACCGCCATAGACGAAGAAGAGGGCAGAGGTCGAGACTGCCCAACAAGACCAGAGGCACTCCGAGTGTTGAATAAATTGTTTGTCGATCCCCCGGTAGCGAGACTGATTAAGGGACCGCCGGCTGGTGCTTTTACACCACGACCCTTATTCTCACGCCAGTGAGGTGGCTCAGGGAAGCTGTTGGTAAGATTGACTAGCGGCTGGGGCATATCTGGGACCTTCTCAGACGTGGTAGGACGCCTATTGGAATCTCGGACAGATCGGCTACGGTAGCGTGGCTGAGAAGACTGATCTGTTCCCAAAGGAAACCATGATTTTGAATCTGCCATATTCTCATTAGGAGACGTTGGCGAGACAACACCACCGTTGAGAAGTGAAGGACCCTCTGTGAAACCGGCATTCGTTGAAGGAACACTGTTGTTGACAGGCGCTCGCTCAGAAATCTTGCGCTTTTGCTCATAACCTTGACCCAGGAGCGAGGCTCCTTTTGTGAAAGCCGCGTTGGTGGGAGGGGGGCTGATGACAGGCGCCCGTTCAGCTATCTTGCGTTTCTCTTCATATACTTGTCCCAAAAGCCCCGTAGAAGAGAATTGCGCCTCGTCCCGAGGCGTTGGCGGTGATCTATGCTTTTGATGTATTGATTTAGACTTCGTTAAGACGTTTGGCTGTTTGCAGGTCGCCTTCCGGACGAGTCCACTTCTAAACTCAGTATCGGGATCTCCATGTTTTTGTTTGTCCTGTTCTAGATCTTTGCCGAACTCCTCCAGGGGTTTATCAAAACGGTCCATATCAAGAAGTGGCTGGAAAGCACCGATGGTGTATGGCGTCTCGTCAACGGAAACCTGCGTACTATGCCCTTTATATGCGGCAGAACTCTTCGATCTGGAAATGGCTTTGGGAACCGTGTCGTTTTCTAAATGCATGGCAAGTTGTGGAGGCTTGTCCTTCTTCCCGAAGTCAACCTGCTTATTGACCAGATACCAGCTTCGCCAACGTTGCACAAGTTCAAGAAAACGCCTAGCAAGTTTTCCGTCTTCAGCGCAGAAGAAATGAACAAAATTCTCGCCATTTGGGAAAACGAACGTCTTCTGTTGGCTCTTAACAGCATAGCAAAAGCGCCGGGGGGCCTTTAGATGACGCCTGGCCTCACTCTCTCTTGGGGTATAGATGTCAAAATCTGATAAATGACACAGGACAGTACTGTCTTTGTCCGAAGCCTTTGAATCAGGCTTCTTGGAAGCAAACATCTGGCCGGATTCCAACAAGGTGATCCATCGCTTGTTCCATTTGCCTGGCCTGGAAGAGTGGTACATTTGCAGCGTGAAGCCTGGGGGAGGGTTTGGTGTTCGTGGCACAGACTTCATATCGAGATCAGGATCATCGGTTTGTGAGATATCATTGGTGACAACAAGAAGAGAGTTCTGCTGGTCGCGATCCCAAGAATTCATAACGTCACGAATTCTTTCGTAACGGCGTAGGCGCCGTTCGAGACCAAGTTCAACGTAGCATTCGATCAGTACACTGGCCTTGGGATCGATATCATGGCTGGTCAGGTTGGCAGTCGAGTAGAGGATATCAACAGGAGAGGTATCAGTGTTGACAGGAAGATTGATGACTGATGATAGGCATCGTACGCACACGCGCTGCGGCGAAAAATCAGGTTAGAATCCGAATGAGCACACTTAAGGATTAGGGATACAACTTACTCTCTCACCTCCATTGCTGGCCGAAGTTGGGGCGTCAGTGCCTGGCACGATACCTTTACCACCCTGTTCTATGAAACTCATTTTTCCTGGTGATGAAGATTCGTCAGGACTGGTAGGCCGGCTGAGATCAAGAGAAAAGACTGGTGGTGCCCCTGGGCTTGGCGTACCGGCTTGGCTTGTCAGAGCATTCGATCGCCGACTGCGATAGAGAAATGAAAACTTGTCAAGAACAAGAAACCGTGGAAATTTAGGGGAAGGAGTCGGCAGTTGCGCCCGGCGGCGGGCTAGGTCGCGTTTCTTCTGCTCGGCGAGGATACGATCAGTCTCAGCTTCAAGACGGGCAACTATGTCGGCTAGGCGTTCAGATTCGTCTTCCTCGCGCTCAAGGTCCTCTCGTTCGATCTTTGCAGCGCGTTCAGCAGTTTCAGTATTGATTCGCAAGGCGTGTAGATTGCGACGTTTAAATCTGGCAATATCGCTCGCAGATGGCACGGTACGAAGTATAGGTGATTCTGGAGCTGGCAGATCAAAGGCATATGTCGGTGGAAGGGGTTTGAATAAGTCTGGGCCCCGAGGACGACTGTGGCTGCGACTTCGACTGCGGCTGCGGTCACGACCAGTAAGATGCGCAGTGCTGCGGGAGAATTCTTGGTTCAAATTTGGAGATCGTAGAGGTAGAGGTTTCGAGGCTAAGTTCGAAAGGAATGGTGGGATGTTCGTAGTTTTAGGCGTTAGAACATATAACGGACTTGCCAGGGGGCTACTGGGGCCGGGCGGGACAGCGGGCGACGGCGCGGTCTGAGACTCTGCTGAAGCTAAGTTTAAATTGCCTGATGCGCCAGCGAAGCTTTGTGCACACGGCGACACCAATACTGACGGAACCGGGGAGCGAATGATCGAAGGCACAGAACACAACGAATCCTGACGGTGCCTATTGGGCCCATTGTCATTACCAGCGCTGGCCGCAATTCGTGGAGAGAGGCTACCAATGACCCCTGTAACACTCTCCGCGAGACCTTTCAAGAATTCGACTCCACGATTGCCAACTGAAACCGAGACTGAGGGGGACGGCAGCGCTGGGACCACCGGCTCAATAAGTTTTCGTTCGCGGGCTAGAGTTAATAACGAAGTCACACTCTTGGACCGGCGTCGAACGCTTCGCGGGACTAATGTTGGTGAGTCAAGTCGCGGGTAACAATCCCCCTCGGCAAGATGGGCCCCTTCTGATGGCGGGTCGGCATAAACCTCAAATGTTTTTCGAGATTCAGCACACACACTTTTCCCGCGTAAATTTCTATATTTCGAGAAGTCCGGTATTGGTGGTTTGGTATCATTGATTGGGAATTGCAAGTAGTCATGGAATTGCAATGGGGCAGTCGCGACCGCCACTGACGATGACATATTAATGGTGCTGCCGCTAACGAACTTGTTCCTGCAGTGGTGAATGGACCCTTGATTAGCACCGATGCAGCCCTATCGGACCCTTTGAGGACCTGAAGCGTCCAACAAGGTTTTCGGATCGATCCGTCGTTGCAAGAAGATTGGGCAGGCCGTCGCTTAAGATCGCCAACAGGGTTGATCTTAGGTAGGAGGGCGTTTTCGTATCAGGTATGTCTACTCCAAGGAAGCTGAGAAATGATAGGTAACGACGACCGAGAAGAAAAGCCGATGGATTTTAGTAGCATCCATGAGAACGTGAATTTTCAATTCGATGATCAGAAAACGATTGCTTTCGTTTGTAGATAATACGAGACCGAAACTCAAAAAGCGTTCACACCAGGTGAACAATGCTGATTGCTGATATTGGAATAAGAGCTTGAGTTAAGCTGATCGTGTAAGTTTTTCAAAGAAGATGCTGTAAAGAGAGCAACCAGCGGCCACAATTTTTGCAATTTGAAATTTGAACAAGCAGTCGACGAGAATCCAAGGCGAGAGCGCTGAAGGGGGCGGGAGTCGGCATTGATAATAACAGAAGCAAGCACCACATGACTTGACGAGAAAGTGCAGACCAGCTATTTCAAACTCATCCCTAGACAAAGCTCTATTTTCGTCAATGTAATAAAAACCCGCTCAATTGCAGCAATGGTATGTGGCCAGGTGCAAGAGGCGAGTCTCTGGTATGAGGCCGGGCTTTTAAGGGCCGAGGTGCAACTTGCTCCCTTTAGACATTCATTCCAGTGTTACCTAGGACGCAAAGATACTCCCCAGGATGGGAACGGATTTACAGAGAAAAAAATTGCCGATTTCAATGAAGATAGCGCTTTTAGACATGGCGGCTTGCGACCGTGTGAACGCCAGCTCTGTTTTATCCGCCGCAAAACGTATTCTAGAGTCCTGCTAGCAACTACATACCTAGTGCAAGGGGAGTTGCATGTCTCAACAAACTATTTAGCGACCTACGGTAGGTAAATCGTCATAGGTACCTGGTTAAGGTAGATGCTTTAAACACTGCCTACCTACGGGGTAGGTAGGTAGGTACTATATACCATACCTAGTAGTTAGGTAATCCAAAAGAGTTCCCAACAATAGAAACGTGCTGAGTTGATATCCCGTTATGATCTGACAAAGACATGACCAAGCCGTGACTTTTCTATAGTCGTCTTTTATCAGTCTTCAGTTCAGCGAATGAAATAATGAAGTGATAGTTTCGCGGTCTGGTTTCTTTATACGTCGTGTCTTCAGTCATGTTCTGCGCCCAAGACATGCTCCCTTTTTCCACCGAGCACGACTCAAGGGAACCCACCATCTCATCTGAAACTTTTCCTCTTAAGAATACATGTCCCACACCGGAATGCAGCTCTCCTTGCTGGCAGTGCTCCCTATTACTTGCGAAATGCGCGAACCTCACGTCTCCACCAGCCTTTAAAGTCGCAGGTTGAAACATCAATTCCCAGATCTTTTAGCGCCTTTGTGCTCAAGTGGCAGTCATAAGGTCGCTGTACACTGGCATTTGGGTCATTCCCTTCCGTGTTGGGCTTAATCCCTTCCGTTGACAGGCCCATTATCTCACCAAATAGTGTCACTATCTCATACTTCGTCATTCGATCCTCTGAGGAAAACTGGAGAACTCGGGGAAGACAAGATCGCTCCTTAGTTGGAGCATCGAGGTACTTGACGGAAATATCTGTGCTTAATATCAGCGGAATTTTCTCGCGCACTTGTTGCCCTCAAGGAGTTTTGGCAAGACTAGTTCAAATGACACCGTGGTTTTGAAACCTGGTGGTCAAAAGCAGAGTGAGACATACCGTGGCATACCCTACCAATGTCTTCTGTGTTCGTAGGATAGCGTATTGCCCAGTGGTCCATGCTAATCTCAGCTCCCTGTGTCTGTGCCTTCCATAGTGCATCCATAAGAACATTGACCGCACTCTCGGCTGGCGTCTCAGCGTTCCCATAAAGGACAGGAACTCGAAGAACGACACCCAGGCCCTCCTTTCCAACCTGCTTCAGCGTGTCCAAGACGGCTCTCTCACCATCCAGCTTCGTTTGGCCGTAAAGATTGGTAGGCCGAGGCTTGGCATCGGCTTCATACGGAGCATCCCCCGGCGTACCGGGGAACACGTAGTCGGTTGATATATATATGACAAATATGTCTCTATCCGCGGCCAGCTTAGCGAGTGCCTTGCTCGCAGCGACGTTGAGTTCACGGGCACTTTCGGGGTCTTTATCGACCTTGTCTGGGAACCTTTGAGCAGCGCCTTTCGTGCGTCATTGGTTAGTCTCTGTACGAATGAAACATGCCAGGTAGCTTACAGTGGACAATAACCTGTGGTCTGGAGGTAGATAGTAACGTCAGTCTACTGGCACAGCATCGATAGAGGGGAGGGACTGCAAACTTGGTCTCATCCAGAAACTCTCCCACTTCCGTCTCATCGCTTAGATTGATCTTGAAAGTATTGACTCCATCTGCGCGAGAATACCCCGTGCCTTTGACATTCCAGTTCTTGAGGCCGAACGTTGTAGCGACCTCACGACCCAGCAGGCCGGTAGCGCCGGTTATAAGGACAGTACGCTCAGACATTACTCAGTAGTTTGCAGGATAATCGATATTCTTGATGTGAATTTTCAGTTGTAGGATTCGGGTGGTTACTAATGAGGTTGGTTTGGAAATTGAAGTAGCAGTTGAAACGTCATCATCAAAAAGAGTCAAGGTGGGGGTTAACATGATCATGAGGGGCAAGAAATGACGGAAGCTACACGGCTATAGACATGAATTTTAAACCAGGATCTACGACAAGAGAATTAGCGAGCATTATATGGAATAAGTTGTACCGCATCTGCATCGTATTATTGTGCTAGCTTTGGTGCTTGTCTACTATTGAGTACAATTGAGGCTCAGTGCTACGCCGGTTAGAAGCACCCCGATTTATAAGTGATACGGGATTGTACCACTTTCCTCTGACTATAAGTATGTCTTTGAATCGTAGTCGGATATTTTAGTTATGTACGCTGTATATAGCTCCTCTAAGACCACTCACTAGTCCTGTTCTGGAACTTGCATACTCTTCGTTTCCTCCCAGTCCTCCGTGAGCAAGAAAATATCAGACCTTGATACAAAGTGTTAAAATAACCCAGTAAAAGGTATCTTAAACTTATGCTGTATTGTCTAAGTCTTTTTTATCTATTTAGGATTGGGGTCTTGGGCTTTCTTTCCTCCCTAGACGGTCGGTGTATCCGTACCGAGATAAGTCAATGCTCACAATAACCCCTCGGCATAAGTTTTTTGTTGTGCCAGTCTAGAATAGTTTTGTTGGTTCTCGTTGAATAGCTTTGCAATTGATACTTATAACAGTAACTCCATGATATGAGTAGATTGAAGGAATTGGATATGAGACTAATCTGAGAAAGGTGTAATGGTTTTCACATTACCTTATATTGCTGTGTATATTCCAGCTATTCAACACATACATGTCAGACAATAGTATGTGACGTCTTGTAACCCATCAGATAGCAAGGTTCCTTTGACAATGCATCCATATTCAACGCCCTTCTCCCGGTATCTTAGCCTCTGCGTGCATCCCTACTATGCAGCGCATCAAGCGGATTGTTCAGCCATAGTCGCATAGGCCTTCAGTCAGGCATGGGGGTTGTTTTTGAAACATCCATGCATTATGTTTTCTTAGCCAGTCCATGCCTGCAACGCAAGATCTGATGCAAACATGACACACGTTTTGGAGGGCTTGACGGTAACGATTGGGGCAAAGAAATCCATCCAATGCCAGGTCTGTTCCCCAGATGGGTCAGGAAGACCCCGACTGAGAGCATCAAAGAACGCAAGTAAGTCGATAAGGAAACCTCGCAGTGTTGATTAAAAATGTGGAATTCATGTTCAAGTCGTTCATATTGGACAGTTGCATTGTGATATATGCTGTGCGGTACGAAGACCTGGAGTTATCGGGCCTTGGCTAAACAGTCTCATCTATCCAATCTTGTCTTTTCTCCTGGTCCTCGGCCTCGGCCTCCCGCCACTCGTCAGGGGTTGTGTGTAAGACTGTGGCCACTGTCGTGAAGGCTGCCCAAACCTCTCCGCATAAAGCTAAGTGAAGCACTTGAGTACTCAAAAAGTTGATAGCGAATGTCAAATCGAGATGACTGAGAATATTAATTTCACAAAAATCATGAGTTGGGAGGTTAAACCGTTGACGGAGACTATGGGCCATCAACCGTAGAGCGGTTGCTTCCCACGGTGCAGTCACCAATCTCAAAACGGCATCAGTAAAGATATGTGAGGCAATCAAAGGGGGCAGCTGCGTCAGCATTGTATCGCAGTAGGTGGTTGTAGGCAGAAGTGCTCCCCTTGCTTCAACGCTTGGTCTTAGTTCAGCGCTCCAGAGTCCAGGAGGTGCCTCGCTGGTTTCAGCTGTGGCTTCGACATCAAAGCTGATCAAGGTGGCACTAAGGCCTTCATTATCTTCTTCGTCAGTTGCATAGTCATCCCCACGCGCTGAGAAAGTACTTGGCCGCCGAACAGCTTCTACTGGGCCCGTGTCGTTGGGCATTTGTCCGTCGATCGGCCGTATAGGCGAAACATCATCGATTGTGCTCCGAGCACGCCGGTGCTCTGATCTGTCACCCGACCTGTCGGCTTGCATCCAGCTGTTGGTCACGCCAGGGAGAGAACCAGTGTTCGGTAGCCACCGAAAGATTCTCGCCCAAATCTGGGGTCTCCAGTCACGGATAAGTCTCTGATACATTATCCAGACGAGAAACGGCGTCGAACATATGCACAGGCCTCCAACCCATTGTAAAAGAGACTGGAAAGACAGGTCCTTCGCTAGTGGGGGAAGCGGAACTGGTGAATCTTGAGTAAATGGGACGAAGAAGGATAGGCTTGGAAGCCAGTTAGTGCTTGAGGCCAGGCCAAGCCGTTTCAGAGCAATGTATAGCTCTAGATGAACCCGAACGTATGACCAGACTTCATGGGCTCTGCTGCTTGTAAGCTGCGAAGTTTAATAATTGGCTTTGGGGAAAATGCTTACAGTCGACGAGCAAACACCCTGTCGGGCCTGTCACGCCACAATAGAGCGATTTGTCGGTCGATGTAATTACTGAAAAGGCTGACAGACGCACCAGGCAGAAGATCTTGGGAGATAGAAAAGGTACTTCGGGATTGTGCATACAAATCCCAAAACGGGATGTGAGAATAGCGTTTGTAAATCTGTCATGGCAAGGCACCTAGTTAGTATATGGGACAGAAAGGGTTTGCAAAACACACCAAAACTCGCTGACGGAAGCCATCTAGCCCAAAGGCACCGGCAGCGTCCACACAGCGAAGGGCTGAGAAGGCAAGGTTAGTGCCCACGTCATCCTCATACATGGCATGACGTTTATCAGACTCGGCCTCTGGATTTGTAGTTGGATTCTCTTGCTCAGCGACCCCAATAACTAGCATAACTTCATTATGGGAACGAATGATGTCTCTGTTGACTCTTTTGGTTTCAGGGTTGATTGGTCGGCCTCGATGGTCATATTGTTGGCCAGAGTCGTTGGTATTTGGTGGTTTGTCATGATCATCATCCCATTCAACAACATCATCATAAGGAGATCGGCCCTGACAGTGTCAGTAATTCGAGAGCAGCAATCGACGGCTCGAGCTAAAGGATGTCTTACAAGCGCTTGGGCAGTTAAGGGGCCCTGCATTCCCATGATGAAGGTAAGTACGCACTCATCAAACCCAAGGCGGGCATGTGTCGCTTCATGGACAGTTTATGATGTGACTTAAAAGTCGCCCTCGCCCTATAAGTTCTGTGCGTGAGCTCTCCCTGCGTGTCGACGATCTGCTGAATGAAATTACGTTGGCTGCAATGAATTACGGTTGTTCAACTGAAGTCATGACGGCTAACCCGATGAACGAAGATGTGGCGTTTCATGTGGCTGGTGTAGATGAGCTAATGCGCCTGAAAGCCAATCAAATGTATGTCTCTAACAAGGCGCCAAAAAAAAATTACTAGGAAACCTCATGCGCAGACCCATGATATTCTTTACATCGAATATTTGTTAACTCAAAATCACAAAAATACAATGGCAAATAAGCAGCCGTTGAAGACCACGTTTGACGTAAACCATGTCATACGCCCCATATTCACAGGAGGGTCAGTAGCTATTGACAATAGCGCACGTATTCTAGCCACAGTTCTCGGCGAGGATGCAGTTCTCACAGATCCTACAAACGGGAAGCATTTGGCTCAAATTGAGGGTGTAAGGACCACGTGCAAATCACATTAGACCGTGACTGACTTTCTCAGGATGGAGAGCTCATTTCCACATTAACTTGTCAGTCTCCAAAAGACGGCTCAAACGTGCAAGCAACTGATACTGGTTATAGTAACACCCTCTGGATCTCACCTTATCATATGCTCTCGCTCTTTATCCATGAGAATATACACCTTGAGAGTGTCGCAAGGAGACGGAACTATTGACGCTACACTCACAAGGACAGTGAAAGCACACACTACCCCAGTCGTCGTTATGGCAGTTGACAGGACCAGCACCCTGTTGGCCACCGGAGGAACCGATGGAGCTGTCAAGGTTTGGGATATTATCGGTGGCTTTGTTACCCACACTTTCCGTGGTTCTTCTGTTTTGGTATCAGCGCTTCTGTTCTTCGAAGCTGCTGCTCGGCCGAGCGACAGTCATTCAAGGAAGGGCATGAAAACCAAGCGTCAAGAAGAGCCCGATGAAGAAGAGGAGGAGTCAAGCACTGCCAATTTCCGGCTGTCATGCGGCCAACAAGATGGAAAGGTCCGCGTATGGGACCTGCACAAGCGTAGTTGCGTTGCCAATTTGGACTCGCACGTCTCGGATATCCAAGGTCTTGACTACTCCCCAGAACAAAACGCTCTTGTTACCGCAGGCAGAGACAAGACCATAACCTGGTGGGACGCTAGATCCTGGAAGATTCGCAAAGTTGTTCCTTGCCTCGAACTGGTCGAGGCGGCTGGCTTTATCGAAAATGGAAGCTTGACTTATTCCGCTGGTGCCAATGGTTCTCTCCGCATCTGGGATACGGATATGGGCAAGGAAATCACTCCCCAGCAATCTGCGAAGAGTGAAGAGGAAGGGATTGTGTCTGGCATTTACCGCCCTGGTCTCCCTTTTATTCTTCTTGTCCAGGTTGATCATACTCTTGCACTATATAGACCTCCCCGAAAGGCAGAGACCACCTCCCTCCCTGCTCCAGAACCCTTCCGAAGGATATCAGGCACACACGACGACATAATCGATCTCGGATATTTGCTTCCGGACCGCTCGATGGTTGCTTTGGCCACAAACTCGGAGGACATCAGGATTGTCTCAGTCACCGAGGCTCGAGATGGGGACGCCGACTGGGATTCGAATTCAAACCCTTACTTTGGTCAAGATGTTGCTCTGCTGAAAGGTCACGATGAAATTGTCATCTCACTCGATATCGACTGGTCAGGCCACTGGATTGCTACCGGAGCGAAAGACAACACCGCCCGTCTTTGGCGCATAGATCCAACAAACAACTCCTATATCTGCTGGGCTGTTTTCTCCGGTCATGCTGAATCATTGGGTGCTGTTGCCTTGCCCAAGGGCGTACCTCCACAGTCCTCGCCAGCTCGGTCAGACCCCCTTAACCATCCTCCTTCATTTCTCATCACTGGGTCTCAAGACCAGACCGTCAAGAAATGGGATATTCCCCGCGAGGCTCAGCAGAAGGGTCAAAAGGTTGGCTCTCGGGCCATCTTCACTCGCAAGGCTCACGAAAAAGACATCAACGCCATTAATGTTCACCACTCGGGCCAACTTTTTGCCTCCGCATCTCAAGACAAAACTGTCAAAATTTGGTCAGTGGAGGAGGGTGAAGTTCAGGGCATCTTACGTGGTCACAGGCGTGGTGTCTGGACAGTTCAGTTCTCTCCTGTCAATATGCCGGCGATCCAAGGCGAGGATGGGCCTGTTACTGGAAAGGGCGCTGTCCTCACTGGCAGTGGTGACAAGACCATCAAGTTATGGAATCTTGCCAGCTATACTTGTGTAAGGACTTTCGAGGGCCATTCTAACAGTGTCTTGAAAGTTGCATGGTTGAACATGCCCGCTGGTCCAGAACAGTCCAAGAAGCGAGTCCAGTTCACAAGCGCCGGTGGTGATGGCCTTGTCAAGGTTTGGGATGCCAATTCAGGCGAAGCTGACTGCACACTTGATAATCATGAGGATCGTGTTTGGGCTGTGGCTGTTCACCCCGAGGATAACACTATAGTGTCCGGAAGTGGTGACTCAACTGTCACTTTCTGGAAGGACACATCATCAGAGACTCAAACTGCCGCATCCCAGGCTGCTCTCAAACTGATTGAGCAGGAACAGGAGCTTGAGAACCACATACACGCTGGCTCGTTCCGCGAGGCCATCATTCTTGCATTGCAGCTTAATCACCCTGGGAGGCTTCTCAACTTATTCACATCAGTTATTACGACCAACAACCCCGATAAGGGCAGCCTGAGTGGCTTAAGTGCTGTGGACGAGGTACTGGGTAGCCTATCCGATGAACAGATCTTCATGCTGCTTCTGAGGCTGCGGGATTGGAATACAAACGCGCGCACAGCTCCTGTGGCACAGAGAATCTTGTGGACTCTGATTCGCAGCTATCCTGCCTCAAAGTTCTCGAATTTGTCTGTCAAGGGGGCTAAGGGACAGAAGAGCCTGAAGGACGTTTTGCACGCCATTCGTGTTTACACTGAGAGGCACTACAAGCGTATCGAGGAGTTGGTTGATGAGAGTTATCTGGTGGAATATACCCTGCAGGAGATGGATGACCTTGCGCCATTGCTAGAAGATGGAAATGGCCCAATCAAGGATGCGGGTAACGATGTTGTTATGGCAGGATAGATCAAACCCAATATCCGTTTTCTCTCCTTCATGTTCGTTCATTTGGCTAGGTAATTAGGCATGGTCATTCTGGCATATTCCGGAGTACAAAGGTTATAGACAAAATGTTGCTTATCTAGGTACATATATTGTGGCTACATAAGGTAACTACTAAGGTAGTAGGTAATCTGAGAAGTATTCCTTTGGGAGCCAGAAAACATAAGACCTAAGTTTAGGGTGATAAAATAAACTCTATAAAGGGTATCCTAAACTCATCCTAAATTTATACTAAGTTACCTAAATCTTTTTATTAGTTACCTAGGTAGGCTCAAGGTCCCAAGTTTTTTTCTCCCCTGCCTTAGGTATCTATTTTACCCATATATATCAATGTCATCTGTTGTGACAGGGATATTTAGGTGGCCTCCACGGCCGGAGTGGGCCTGGACCTGACGGGAGCTTCAAGGCTCCACCCAATAACCACAATCATACATGGATCTTGAATCTTTCTTCCCTCGCCTCAAGTCTCAACTACAATCACGTCAACGCGACCACGGCCACGGTTGCGAATACTCGTAAACACACACACACAGAAGCGAGCTACATCCATCAGACTGTCTGATATAAACAATGGCAAAGCGCCAGGCCTCCGAGGCCCTCGACGATCTTGTTGGTGTAGCCTCGCCAGCTTCCAAGAGATCTCGATTGGATGGCATTGATTCACCTGAACCGAACGGTACCTCGAACGAACTCATCGACGAGTCTAATACCAGTGGAATGGCGCAAGAAGACGACGCAAACGAAGAGGACGACCAAGACCCCACTGCCGCAGCACCTATAAGACAATCAGCGCCTACTGACGGGTATGATGACCTTTACCTCGATACTATCGATCGCAACGTGCTCGACTTCGACTTCGAGAAGTTATGCTCCGTTTCCCTTTCCAACATCAACGTTTACGCATGCCTTGTCTGCGGAAAGTATTTCCAAGGCCGTGGTCCGAAATCCCACGCTTACTTCCACTCGCTTGATGAGGATCACCACGTCTATATAAATCTAGAAACACAGCGTGTCTATGTCCTTCCTGAAGGGTACGAGGTCAATAGCCGCGCCCTAGACGACATCAAGTACGTGTCGGATCCGCGATATAGTAAGAAGGAGGTTATCGAGATGGACCGCACACCACGTACCAGCTACACCCTTGATAGAAAAGTGTACATCCCTGGATTTGTGGGAATGAACAACATCAAGGAGAATGACTATCTCAACGTCATAGTACAGGCTCTTGCGCATGTCGCGCCATTGCGCAACTACCTGCTTCTCGAGGACTTTTCGAATAAGACGGAGCTTGTCAAGCGATGCAGCATTCTGGTCCGCAAGATCTGGAATCCGAGGGCGTTCAAGGCCCACGTCTCTCCTCATGAACTTCTCCAGGAGATATCACTGCGCTCAAATAAGCGCTTTACCCTCACAACTCAGTCGGATCCTGTTGATTTTCTATCCTGGTTCTTGAACAACCTCCACCTTGGGCTCGGTGGCAGCAAGACCAAACCTGGCAGTTCCATGATCCAGCGTACATTTCAGGGTAAGATGAAGGTTGAATCCCAGGCCATCACAGCTCGTGCCGACGCTACTGATCGACTGCGCTTTGAGGATGCGGATGTCAAAGTGGACATTGTGCGCTTCCTCCTTCTGACGCTGGACCTCCCGTCAGCGCCACTCTTTCAGGACGAACTCGAAAAGAACATCATCCCTCAAGTTCCCCTGACAACCATTCTCACAAAATATGACGGTCAGAGGGCTCAAGAACACCACACTCAACGCAAGCGTTACCGACTCATGCACCCTCTCCCCCCTTTTCTTGCCTTTCATGTCAAGCGCTTCTCCCAGAACAAGTTTGTTTCTGAGCGCAACCCAACAATCGTCACTTTTGACGCCCGTAATCTCGACATGTCACCATACGTTGAGCCAAACCCCAAGGAGTGGCCCCCAGGTGAGCCCATCTGGTATGATCTGGTAGCCAATGTCATTCACGAAGCTGTTCGAGTACGGGAGGACGTTGTTGACAGCGGCGAGGAGCGTAAGACATGGAAGGTTCAGCTGAAAAACAAGGCGACGGGTGAATGGGTGGTTTGTCAAGATTTATATGTTGATAAAGTACAGAGCGAGCTGTTATATCTTGGTGAGGCATATCTCCAAATCTGGGAACGGAGGAGAGATCCCAGGGGCAAAGGCAAGGCCCCATGATGGTAAATATCGCCAATAGTGAGCCTCCATCCGTGCATACACAATAGATTTTATTACCACAACCTGAGGATCCGATTTACTCGTTCCTGGGAGAGAAATATCAGCTCCCTAAGCTCGCTCTTTTAACTGCAGCTCTCGCTGAAATACGCTATGGCAAACCGTACCCGATCATACGCAGCTAGTAATACATCGTTCATAAACAAGGTCATCACCGTGACCTCGCCCGTCGTGCGCAGCCGATGTCTCATATCTAGTTGTCCAGTCCACCTACCCTAAGCCTCATAAACACGGTATCACAGCCCCATCCAGAAAAATTCTCCAACTCCGCCCAAAGGTGATTGTGGAAACAAAGGAACAGATCGAGCAAAAAGAATATGCCCCTCAACGCTGACGTTTGAAGGCACTCATGATATACAATACAAAGACTACACCGAGATGGGTTTCCAAGAGCGCACTTCAATCTCCTAAGGGTGGGACTGGTCAGCGGCCTGCTTCGAGGGTCCGCCTGTGTGGCGCTTGTCGTGGTGGTGATGTTGGCTAGCCTTTTCACGGCGCTGCTCCTCGATGGCTGTTCGTTGTTGAATGCTAGAATCGTGGCTCTTGAATTCGATGCGAGTGCTTGCTGGAAAGTTAAGGACATGCTTCATCGTCTCGCTATTCACCATTTAGCTAAAATCAGATAGAGTCGATCACACACCATTGAAACTTACCGAATCTTGATGACTCGACCGCCGTCAGTGCGAGTCCAGATGCTGAGAATGTCCTCACCATTGCGAACACTTAGAACAGCACCACAAACATCATCACTAGCATCGGCAAACTGATCACCAATGAGGCTGAGAATGAGATCTTCCCAGTACCTGTCTGCTACGCCCTTCTTCATCCGAACCACCCACTTTCCTCCCTTCTTATTAACATCATCCTCCCATATTGGGCGAATGCCTTTCTTGAAAAGGTGAAAATCGGAGACAACGGGGAGTGTAGAGGGACGTTTCAGGTGACGATAAATCTCCCAGAACTCTTCCCCAGTCCGTACAGTTGCGATCTCGTGTAGCGTCTTCTCATATTCGATGAAGCCGTGTGCCTTCGAGATCGGTGGTCGATACCAAAATGTCCATGAATCGACTAACGCATGCGAAGGGTTTGCCGTGGATACCCCAGACTGATTGTTCTCAGAAATCGCAGTCATGCTGGCTCCTTTACCCGCACTCTTGGATGGATCCTTCGTGCCGGACTTGACTACCGCTGATGCCATGGCAGTATCGAAAGGATTGGCTGAAGTCTTCGGGGTTTTAGCCGACCCAAACGAAGCAAACGCTCCAGAGCCTAGGCCAAAGGCACTGGAGGCACCGCTCGTGGGCGACACTAGACCTCCAGGTGTGGTATTAAAAGGGTTCGGTTTAGTCGACGAAGGAGTATCGCCACCCTGGCGCTTGGGGAATGAGGCATTGCGATTGAAGGAGTCACCACTGGACCCTTGTCCAGGCGTTGAGAGGGAAAGCTTGCCGGTGCTAAGAAGGGCATTGGTGAGAACTCCATATTGTAGGTGAATGTGCAACTTACTTTGTGCGGCGGGACCAGAGGTTGCTAGTATCCATGAAGACCGAATGGGACAGGTCCGTCGACAAATCAATAGAGGGCGGGGAAGACCTGGTAAGGATGCCTTGGATAGACCAGGGAGACAATCGGAGAAATCGTGTGCAACGTCGATACGCTTATAGATTGCGGCTGGTAGGGTCGGTGTCGATTTAGTAGAAATAGTGGTCGATGTTCGTGATGGTGGCCGTTGCGAGTTACACTGTCTCAAGGTTGAGGGGGGTGATCAGTAGGTTCACGGCGAGATTTGTTCAAGGTCGAAAGATATGGTAAGGTAATATGGTTATAGACGAATTCGTGACGTTGTGGTATTTCGCAGTGTCGTAGTACGTATTACAGAAAAGAGCCGAAGAGATTAGAACGTCAAAGATGAAGTTGTTGGATGTTCGGGAATTTTGATTTGGAAGAGTTGCAAGTGGGAAAGATACTGGTAGTATGTTAGAGGTACCTAGCCTATGGAAGAATTTCTGACAGCCCACCTACTAGGTATGTACTAAGGTAACCTAACGTTCCCTTCCATGGTACTAAAAAAGTCCGAGCAGCACTGACAGGCCTGCGTCCTTTTTATGTAGCCTCGCGACTTCTTCTCGTGATCATGTACTTAAAAGTTACTCACAATGGCCCCTGTCAGATCGCAAGCCCTGGAAGCTAGCACCCATCTCGCTGGAAAACTCTCCAGTCATTGAGGCTGCGAAAAGCCTGTCCAACCTGCTTGATTAAGGTAGGTACCTAAGGTAGGTTACTTTAGGTAGGTAAGTATGCTAAGCACCTATCCCTAGCCTCGTCTGCATATGAAATCATGACTGATTTCATAGAACAGTACAATGAATACCGTGGCGATCTAGATACCCACCTTACGTTAGAAGTCGCTCCAAAAAAAGAATCCCCCCAAAAAACCGGCGACGGTGACCAAGTAATGTGGTTGGAGATTATTGTCAACCGAGATAGCCTGACCTAGCCTGAGAAGTTGAGGCTCATACAAGTAACTACTGGTCGAGGTGATAAAAATTTGTGGAATAGTGAAATTACCTTTCCCGCAAGCCGGATCAGAATTTCGAAACCAATAATTATGCACAAGTGAGTAACACAATGGCGATATGTCTTTCAATTTCATCCAAGACACCCATCAGTCGTTTCCTCATGACTGGCACTGATGAACCGAACTCCCGTGCCTTAATTATGTGATCTGTTATGCAAGGTTAAAGCCGTTTCCTTTTTGGCATAATAGTACTATGAGGTTGATTAGTGTTTTCAAAAGATCTTGGTAAATCAGCTTTTATGCTTATTCCCTTGGAACTGACAGTGGCATTCGGCTCTGAATAGGTGAGGTAAATCAAAGAAACCAGGGTTTGTGCGAAAAACCTACCCACGGCCGAGGGGATGATCATGACTTGTAGGTCGGTGGCATCATGAATCTCCTATGAGTCTTGATTCGCTTGTCCTGGATAGGAGACTAGAGCACCGGCTGGTCAGGCATCAAGGCCCTTCAAGTACAGTTTTGCAACAGGTATTATTACACTTGTATTCATCGAATAATATAGAAATCTTGTAATATAATTGACAAAAGCACGTAGCAGTTACCTGGATGCTCTTATCCGACATTGATTGGGTAAGGTATTTTCAGATCTCCTATCACCTGACTTCTCCTGATTAGCGTGTAAGTAAGGCAGGTAACAAGAGGTCGCGGACTACGGAGAATAGATCCTTTTTATGACTGCTGCATCTTTTACTAACTGTATGAGTTCCCGTCGAGTTTCATCGAAGCTGAGACGAGACCAATCGCCCCTGCTAGGCTCACCCACTCGGCCCCACTTCACAGCCCAAAAGTTTCTTATCGTGACCTCTTATCACATTGCTCCAGGAAAAAATATTCCAAGACTTAGAACAAACACTCGAACCTTGAGGTACCGCGGATAAATCTCAAGCGCACACCTCCACCACTGTCGCAATGGGTGTCACACGAACAAAGACCATCAAGAACAAGCACGCCGCTGCTCCTGGTGTTGCAAAAACTTCCAAACGCTCCGCCACCGATGGCATTGCTAAGTCCAAGAAGTCAAAGGACCCCACGCTGAGCAAGCAGGTCAAAGACAAGGGTCGCGAGGCGCTTCTGCAAAAGTTCAAGAACCCTAAGAAGAAGAAGTATACGGACCTACAGCTTGGTATTCCCGAGCTCAACACTGTCACGCCCGTAGGCGTTATCAAACCTCGTGGGAAGAAGAAAGGCAAGGTTTTTGCTGATGATCAGGTAAGAAGTTATGGTATCGAACATGCTTGCGCAATTCTAACCTACTATCCCTCTAGGAAAGTATGAGTACTATCATGGCGCTTGTCCAAGCGGAGAAGGATGGCCAGATCGAGTCCAAGATGATCAAACAGCGTCAGATGGAAGAAATTCGCGAAGCGCGCAAGGCCGAGGCCGAGAAGAAAGAACAAGAAAAGCAGTCGAAACTTGAGGATACCAAAGACTCTCTCCGAAAGAGAAGAAAGCGGAAGAGCACAGGTAACGAAGAGGACAATATCAAGGAGTTCACCACGAGCGGTAGCAAGGGGACAAAAGCAAAGGGCAAGAAGCGAGTATCTTTCGCCTAGGCCCTCGACCGATAATATGGCAAAAGTTTTCGGAGTTTTTGCATTGTTTGGCGCATGGAGTTTGATAGATACTGAAGTCACACCATGATTTCTCGTGGTTTCTGGAGGTTCAGCGGTACAAAAGCTCAAGACTGAATTCGAACCATGGTTGTCTTCGGATGCAGATCCCCTCAATTAGATGGAATGATAGAATTCATTTTCAGCTTATAGCTCTGAACGTTCTGTGTCAAATCTATTATATATAAACGCGCTTCTATAAATGTCTATACTGTGCTAATCTACTTGTGGCCATCAATTGCGTCAAAGGGGGCCTTCTTAGAGTTCTTGGGAGCAAATCTGCTACTTAGTCTTCCACAATGACTAGCTTACGTCGCATAGGGATATAGCCATGTCCGTCGGCTAAATGATCATTGTTGTTGGGGTTAACGAGAGGCCTGAGATCATTGAGATCGGCCTTGAAAGCAAGATGGTTTAAGAAGTTGGTAACCTATAAGGATTAATTTTGATGTCTAGCGATTATAACTAACGAAAACTTACAGGTTTTGTAAACCACCGACCGCCCGAGGTTTCAAACCAACACAGATGTCCTCCCAGGCTAGAGGTGAGAAGGACAGTGTTGGGGTTCTGTTTGAATTCTTCATATGGAATAGCTTCCTTGACGGCAATCTTGCGACCGTTAGAAATGATTGAGAAGTTATAATAGAGCAGAAAACCTGAGTCCTTACCGGATCATCAGTTGAGTGGACAGCCAGAAAAGGAATCTCAATGGAAAGTATGGAATCCACTGATGAAGCATCGCGGTAGTATGCACTCTCCGTCGGATACCCCCAAGAAGGACACCTGGCAAAGTCAATTTTTAGTCGAAGTAGAGGGAAATGACTTACTGGATAAGGCGATCAAACTCATACAGATACGTGATGTTCATAACGGCCTCAACATCGATTTTGCTGTACTTTTCCAACTCGGTTCTATGTGTGGCAGCGAGTTCTTTCAGAGCACCTTGATAATATCAGCAAGCGCTTTAATGAACTACGTATGGATATATCGACTCACTACCCATGACTCGAAGATAAACTTCTTTACCGATGTAGCTGTTCTGTAGGATCTTGCTGGAGACGTCTAGATTGAATGGGTTGCTGCATACAACTGCTCCCTTGAGGACACAGTTGGGACCCTCCTCGCCACAGTAGTTTGTGTTAGACTGAGCCAAAATTCGGGGAAGTAATACTTATATAGTTGGTGAGCATGTTCGCTCCGAGGGAGAACCCTAGACCGAACAAAGGTCGGTTGGGGAAAGTTTTCTGTAACCACTTTATTGTCTTGGAGGAACGTTAGTGGGGTGTTTTCCTCGAGGCACGAGTATCCTTTACCTGACGAATATCCCATGTCGCTCGGGCGTTGTACAAGACACCACTGGTGATCTTGCTGCGCGCACAACCTCGCGAGTTAACCACGCAGACTTCCCAGCCGCCCTCGCCAATCAATGGCGCAATAGTATGTCGAAGGTAGATCTCGTGAGAACCACCTGAAAGACCATGCAGAACCACAAGCATGGGCTTGCAGTCGTCTGACCCGACATGATCGAACTCTTCTGGAGTGAAGTAAGCCGTTCGTCGAGACAATGAAGGGTCCTCAGGGGCCTCAAAAGGCTCAACAGCAAAGTCCACGGCGAACGTTCCATGGTAGATCTTGTGGTCAGCGTCGAAAATCTTGCGCTTATAGTAGATCTTTGGTCCAGCAGGTTTGGTCGCTGTCCACATCGTCTGCAGATGGCCATTGAAGAGCAGTGGGTTCAGCCGGCATGGCGGTGTTGCCTTTTCGCAGATGGATAAGAGATCGGTGACATTGCCATCTTTCTCTTGCACCTTTCGTGGTGAAGGCGCATGAGTGAAGTTGAGTTCTGCGTGTCCAAGCCACTCCATGATGAGATCCGTACAGACCGTGACCGACGGGCGCGAACCAGTTTCAGACCGCGTGAAGAGAAGAGAAGAGTCGACCACAAGCGAAGACGGATACAACTGAAAGGGGTGAGGGTAGAGACGTATTAATAAATTTTTGGCATTTATCAACCAGCAAATTGCCCCTCCATCCTCCGGACGACAAAACGGAAGACTTCCATGCCTACGGTGGATACACCCGTTCCGGTGGCCGAAACAACCACCACTGGCATCCAGGATAGATCTGTACCTGCTCTGGCTGCTATAATTTACTGTTGTACATACTTACTCGATGATTTTCTTGGTTATCAAGCAGAGATTCCACCAAGGAAAGGATTAAAGTATCTGGTGTGCTACAAGTGCTTTTACTATTTCACTTAAGAAAATCACAATATCGATCTAATTCCCGCCTCACTTCTAGGTGACCGGGTATGAAAGGGTCTTTGTTGAAGACTTATACAATATAGGTCTTATTATGTAGCGTTGCCTTTAGGAGCAAGAAAACATAAGACCTAAGTTTAGGGTAATAAAATAAACTCTACAAAGGTATCCTAAACTTATCCTAAATTTATACTAAATTACCTAAATCTTTTTATCAGTTAGGCTTTAGGTCCTGAGTTTTATTTCCTCCCCTAGCGTTGCTCTCCTCCATCTGAGACTTGCATTTTAACTTCTTACCTGGCGCTCGGCAAGTGGGGTCACAATGGGCAAAGAACCGAGGCACGATTTTAGGCAATTTTATAAGGAACACGGAGTACTAGGTACCTATAGGTAGTTACCTGGTGAGCAACGAGCCTCCTAAAGATCAACTAATTGATTTGATTGCTATAACTTCTCGCCACTCGGTGAGATAGATCTCGGAACGAGCCTCCTAGAATATACCTAATTCGCGCAGCTCAGGGCATAGCTGACAGTGATTATCCGTAGTACGGGTAATATATGATATATGATGGTATTGAGGTATATGTGATGAACCAATGTAAAGGTTGATGAGAGCCTCGAAACAGGGTTACATTGAAAGAAACAAAGCTCAATCTCTTCCCAAGTATGTACTGATACGTACTGTGAAATATACTATAACTGCCTACTTACCTACAGTATATGATCTTTTCACCAGTTCCGTTGCAATTAGAGGCAACCTATGTCCAGACATCTAAATGCAATAACAATTTTCTCCAAGACGTATCCTTGATATTCTCCAACCCACCATCCGTTTGGTGGTGGTTCCAGCTTCCAGGTTGTGATAAAGAGAAGGCCACGTGCATCTGTGTTTTCACGTGACCAAGACGCTTGCTCTTCCAGGCACTCTGGAATTCCCACAACAAGGATTCAACCAACAACCTACACCCAGTCACAATCGCCAGATGATGACCAAATGGCTGCTGTTCTGATACTGTGATAATGGGCAACACCTGGACGATAGTCTCAAAATGGCTTGCAATTTCCATTTGGCCAGACTGACCACGAGATGAAATGAACCGTCTATCGACCGAGCGCACTGTATAGTGCTCCCATCCCCTTCCGACCACCCGAACCATCATAAGCACACCCTTGAACCTCGTCACTATTCCATACGCCTTGTTTTGATGAACCAGAAACTATATGCAACTTACTCAGACGCATCCGAGAATCTCCACATGTACTGGAACTTCATTCATAAAACCGAAGCCCCGGAAAGCCCACTCCTACTTCAGTTTGGTCTGCTAAGATGGATGCAGGTTGAGATTATCACTGCCTTGTCCATCTTGCACCAGTTTCTCATTCTCCTGCATGGTCTTATTGCGATCTGCTTCGTACGCTGAAGCCTTTTAACACTTGGTTCTCCTTGACATTGGTCCCTCATTGCTGCGGGCATAGGGAACCTCTGCCTTGCAACCAACCAATGTTACGCATTGATTTGGGCATCACTTAACTGGCTGAAGGATAATTCGTCGCATGATTCAATCCTGATTTACCATGACAGCAGCAAAAAGTGTTAATATGGTCTTGGATGACCTCCGAATTGAGTCGTCTGATAAGGGCCGATAATCTATGGCAACATGACTCTGTTATCAGAATTTGGCAGACTCATTGGCTCTTGTTCGTGTTCGAGGCCATGAATCACTATTTCAGACGCAGCGGGTGGATTTTGCGTCGCCATGGGGTGTCTTCATGCTCGAAGTCCCGGATGGCTAAGCTGGATGAGCATTGACGTGTTAAGAGGAAGTCACAGTCATTATTTGGACCGTCGTAAATTATCCACATGGATTCGTATATAGTTCTTTTGCTCTTTTGAGAGCAGCGATACGATGAGATCATGCTGTCTCTCACCTGGTGGAACCATTGGGGGTTAACCCAAGCGATCCAACCATCAACAGCTAACACCAAGGCGCTTGATATTTGCAAAGATCTCTGGACGGAAGCTGCACTATAGCCAGTGCATGGGCAAAAGAATGACGCCTAGAGAGCTGGAAGAGCGTGCAAGTGCATGTATCCTGGAAATTCATCTAGCTCGTTAAGAGCTTGAGATATCTGCCCCTTTCGATCATTTCTGCGCCTATCACCAGCTTCTGGTGCTTTAGGACATGAGTTTACTCGGGGCAAGCTTGAACTATCAACAAATCCTGACAAGGCAACTCCCGCGCAAAACTTACATTACCCTAATCCTTGGCCTCTTTATTCCTTTTTCTTTCCCCTTTCTTTCCCCTTTTCTTTTTCGTCTCTTCTTTTTTTGGCGTCAATCGCGCTGATTCTGCAGATGACAAAAAATTCCCCGACCTGCATTGGGCCAAAAAGCCTACATGTTAAATTCCCCGCGACCATCGGGGGCCACTGATTGTTAGCGGGTCACCGACGTCAAGGCTGAAGAAGGTAGGTACCTGGTCATTCCCACCGGTTAAGGTGCGGCCCCTAAGTAACCACTGAAAACTCGACGCCGCCCAGGTGCACTCATGGAGACCGCATCCAAACCTCCACGTCGACGTCGACATGCTGCCATGAGAGACGAGCGAGAACTTAATGACCAAGGAGAAGGGGCTCGACATGAGCGAGGAATGAAACCCTCACAGAGATCAAGGTCTCCCCGTCAAATTCGCGATTCTGGCCACGATTCCGACGCACGCCGCAACCGCCCACTCACAAGACCAGAACCTCATTCATCTCGCCGTCGTCGCCATTCACACGATCGTAGTCGTGATCGCGCCTCTCGTCTAACGCCCGAAGCATCACGTCGAGTACCAGAAGTTGAAGATCTTATTCCGCGTTATCGAGAACGCCGTCGCGAAATCGAGGAGAAGCCTCCACGGCGAAGCCAGAGCCGAAGCCCAGGCCACGACTATATCAGCAGGGCATCGCCCTCGGCAGCCAAACGACATCGAAGTCGGAGCCCTTCTTTGACCATTTCCAATCGAAAGAGATCCAGAAGAAACAGGAGCCCCAGGCCAAGGACAAGGGACATCAGCCTGGAGTCTCCATCTAGGAAGCACGCCAGACACTCCTCACGCGACCGACGGAAACCATCGCCTCGCCAACAAGCACGATCTCCTAAATCCCCCACACGTTCACGGCCTAGATCTCCAGCAAAGTCGGACTCGGGTTCGCGACGTGCAGACCGAGAGACTCAGTCCCAATTGGACCGACCTCTGCCACGGTCACGAAGCCGATCGCTTACCTCAGAGCACCACTTGGCTTCATCCCGACGAGCTCGTGCATCATCTCGCGAGGATCAACGGGCGTCGGGTCTTGGGCGGACTTCCTCAAGGCGACAGCTTCCACCGCGATCACCTCAAGCAAGTAGGGGACGGAGATCTCGAGAAGGGTCGCCCGGCTGGCGTCACTCTTCGAGGTCCGATATTGACGAAGATATGGCCTCCAGAAACAATCTTCGTGGAGGCTATAACCCGAAGTATCACCAAAAATCACATATCAGTAATGATCCGTATTCCCCATCACCCCAACACGTTTCGTACCATAACTCGCCTTCTCGATCACCCTACGCATCATCGCGTGGTGGATGGAATGGTCACCAGTAAGTAGACCCTAGCAACAAGCACAAATTTGATCGATTGTTGACGCCATTCTAGGCCCTACCCACCTCAGCATCCTCAGGGGAGTAGTTACGGTCCCCCAAGTGGCCCTTCTAGCCATTATCATTCCAATACTACACGGTCACCGCCATACGCCGCTCCGACAGGCCCGATGCAGCAGTACCCTCAGGGGGGGAGCTACCGCGGTGGCTACAGAGGTGGCGGTTTTCGAGGTCGTGGGAGAGGTGGCTTCAAGAATTCTCATTGGAACTCAGGCCTTCCTTCAAGAGGACACCACGACGATTTGGGCAATGAACGCTTCAGCAATGTGGACGACCACGGAAATACAGGCCCTGAGCCTATGGATGTTCAGGAAGAAGTATTCCAGTCTCACGATGAATTGGGCGAAGACACCAGCCAGAGTGTTCAAGACAGAGCAAACTCATTGACTACCCCCAACAGACCACCCCCATCTGGTCCAGGAGGGTCATCTGGTAGCAAGTTCAGTTTTGCCTTTAAACCTTCATCAAAGCCAGTGGTCACTGCCCCGAAGCCTGAGATATCACAAAAGTTGAATGCTGCTCCTCGGCGAGAACCTCAGCCTGAGAATCGAGAGAGAGATCGAGCCCGAGATCAAGAGCGCGAACCTCCCCGGAGTGCACCGACAGAGCCAGCTTCCTCTCGGCCACGCCATGAGCGTCGCCATCCTCCCGAAGGCCCTAGAGTTGCGCCCCGTATGCGTAAGGTGATGAAGGTCATGAAGCGACCGAAGCCAAGACCGACTCTACCAGCTGATCTGGTGGACTCGGAATCTGTCTTCTTCAGAAAACCCGGAAACGAATCAGTCGTTGGCTCTGGTACCTATGGCAAAGTTTTCAAGGGCCTGAATGTTTACACAAAGGGGATGGTCGCCCTCAAACGAATTCGAATGGAAGGCGAGCGTGATGGGTTTCCCGTCACAGCTATCCGAGAAATCAAGCTTCTCCAGTCTCTCAGACATGTCAATATCGTCAATCTTCAGGAGGTCATGGTCGAAAAAAATGATTGTTTCATGGTGTTCGAATACCTGTCGCATGACCTCACGGGACTACTGAATCACCCTACATTCAAACTGGAGACGGCTCAAAAGAAAGACCTCGCCAAACAGATGTTCGAGGGCTTGGATTATCTCCATACGCGAGGGGTACTCCATCGCGATATAAAGGCTGCAAATATCCTCGTCAGTAACGAAGGAGTCCTCAAGATTGCTGATTTTGGCCTCGCCCGATTCTACGCCAAGCGTCACCAGCTGGACTACACCAATCGAGTCATCACCATCTGGTATCGCTCGCCAGAGCTATTACTTGGCGAGACTAAGTACACTGCTGCTGTTGATGTATGGAGTGCAGCATGCGTCATGGTTGAGATTTTTGATCGAAATGCCATCTTCCCAGGGGACGGGACCGAGCTTAGCCAACTGGAAAAGATCTACAACGTGATGGGCACGCCGAACTTGAAAGACTGGCCCAATCTCATTGATATGGCTTGGTTTGAACTTTTGCGCCCAACTGTGAAGAGAAGGAATGTCTTTGCAGAGAAGTACCGTGATAAAATGTCACCAGCCGCCTTCGACCTGCTCTCCGCCATGTTCCATTACGACCCTGCAAAACGGCCCAGCGCTGCACAGGTACTCCAACACGCATACTTTACGGAAGAAGCACCAGTAGCCCGCCAGGCTACAGAGTAAGTTGATCAAGCTTGCATTATGATAAGCATCACCAACTAACCTATCCGTAGACTCGCAACACATAATGACTGGCATGAATTCGAGTCTAAAGCCCTGAGAAAAGAGAACGATCGACGCGAGAGAGAAGCCAGAAAGCTGGCTAAAGAGACTGCCGGGCGGGACAAAGAGAAAGACAAGAAGCGCTTTAACGAAGGGACCGACCAGCGCGAAACAAAGCGGTTGCAGGTTGATAAGAATGGTGGAAACAAGCCCACGTCGGCAGTCGCACCACCGAATTCGACCGCTGAGCCGTAATATTCATGATACCTTGATTTATACACTCGAAACGATCACTCCTCGGCTACGCATTTGGTACTTTCGAACCCAGACGGCATTACCCAATCTGCAGAAGTCTTCTAGGCAATCTGACATTCCCCGTCCTCGTTCTCTTGCTGGGCGTTTCCCCATAGGCCAAGGGGACCAAATCAGCGGACTGGCGTTTTTGTTTTAATTTATCATCCTTCGTTTCTTTTGAGTCTCGGTGGCTTCATAACCTCTCATGTTGGAACCTGAAGCATTGATAATGCATGGGCGCGGGCACGGGTTTTTATTTGTTCTGCCGGCTTCATGGTCTCCTTTTTTGCATCCTGCCTATTGGCGCTGCAGTGTTCATAGAGCGGGGACAGATTTTTTCTTTTTGACGAAGGCATGGCAAAGTATTGTTGCTATATAGAAATGACCAAGACAGTGAATCAAAGACAAGGGGCGAAAATTAGACAGCGAAAGCCCGTTGATATGTATTAAGCCATCCTCAGGAAGACAGTCGCCGCCAGCTAAGTGCATCATTGACGTCTATTTATATGCGGTGAGTCCTGGGACTCCAGTCAAAGATATTGCAGGTTACCTATTGTCTTGGGTTGTCGTTGAAGAAGTCCTATCATACAAATGTTACTTGCTGCTGTTGCCGACCCGTTTTTGGAGTTTCGATAAGCAGCTCGATCTGAGAAAACCAGATGATCTCATACTTTTGACTTCTCTGTATCTGTCCCATCCATAATCATATCATTATTGGCTTCGTAAAATCGTGAGTAATTCGTTACATCATTGCTGGACGTTGAATTCTGGGTGATTACCCAACCCAACTGCCCTTTTAAAGTATGCGGGTATGTCTTTGAACAAGAGTGCTGTGTTCCTCTTGTTTGAGCTTCGTCTTTTTCTTTACTGATACGCCGTCGCCTCGACACCTTTTCCTTTGATATCTCGAGTTTTCAGAAGCTCACGTAGACTAACCTCCGCCCGGCCCTTAGTCGTTGGCAAAGTATCAGACGAACGCCAAGTCATCCAACCACTAAGCGTGGACATCAAATTGCTCCTCTGATTAGATGTCTCGATTGCAGATATAGAGCCATGGACAACTGGCTGGTCAAGTCCTTCTGTGGCTGCGAGGCCCTTCTTTGGTAAACCAGGGAGATGTTCTTTGTTTGTTACCTCAGGTGCTGTTCGGATTTCGAGTTGGCTGCTTGATGTTTGAGGTAAGGCAGGCTCACTGACAAGACCGGCAGCCGTGGGTCGACTCGAATCCAAATCATGGAGGTGCATGCTCAATCGATTACCATCAATAAGGGCCAATGAACCTGACCGTTTTTGGCGAGGTGACCGTTGTCTTACATCCTCCTCTTCCAGGAACACGTTCTCGCTGGCTCCTCCTTCAGACGAGACCGATGATCCGAGTTTGCTGGACCCTTTTTGTGCGGCTCTGCCGCGAACGTCCTCGGCAATCTCTGCAGCGGACTTCTTCTTTGATTTATCCTCATCCGATGATCTGCTCGATGACATTATGGTCTCCAATGTTCCCATGGCTCTGCTGTTCCTCCTCACACCCATCGGCCGTTTTCTAGATTGTTTGATATTTCTCTCATCATCGGATGACACCGCTTGAAGGGTGGGTCCATGAACCTCCTGGCTCTCAATAGCTGGAGCCATAAACGACGAACCTGAGCCATGGGGAGCATAATGAACTTCATACTGGTTGCTGAGAGAGTATCGTGATTTAGCACAGATCTCTGCAATACGATCCAGATCAGCATTTATATCAGTACCGCCGCTCTGGTCTTCTAGATTGGCCATAAAGCTCTTGAAGCGGAAGGCTTCGACGGATGGGAGTTTTGGCTCCTCTGGTTCATTCTCGAGTCGTTTCTTTGTTCGATTTCTCGCCATTGTACCCATAATTCCATTCCGGACCGAGGCAGAACCCGTACCGAAAGGCAGCACTCGTCGTACGAAAGCTGAAGGACCGCTACTCTCTGAGAGTGCTGAGCGGTGCCCTCGACCGTTGACAACGATGACTCCTCTGTCCGCGGGCTGCGCTGGTACAGGAGCGTAGTAGCTTCGCACAATCACAGGCTGCGAATAGGTACTGCTCTGGGCACCAGTAGACTGTGCGTATCGATGGCGAGTGGGGAAATTGGTATTCAACTCTCGAAGAGCCGACGTTCGATGCTCAGCAGTTGAATTGTCAACGGGGATGGGTTTTCCCTCAGCAGTTGAGGGCACCAGGCTCGTCGATGAGGCGTTCGTCTGGAACAAGGGTGGGAAGGAGAATTGAAGAGAATGTGGACGTTGTTTGCTGAGAGCCGGTGTTGATGAGGTTGACGTAGAGGCGTGGTGTCGAGATGATTTGTGTTGATGGATTTGGGGCGGCTGGAGGACATCCTCTGGAGGAGGTTGCATGATGGTGAATTGGGACCTGACTCCGTATGTATATAGTATGAGTGTGGTGTGTGTGCTGTGCTTGTTTTTGTATACAACTATGGGATCTGGAGGTGATAGAGCGAGGTGTTGATTCGGGTCAAACGCAAATGTCACCCCAGGTGTACGCCAATTAGGGCGGGCATTGGATGCTCCGAAGCGGCAGGGCGATAGCGTAGTATACTTGAGCTTTGCATATGGCCTTGTAGCTAGTATCTGTACAGACGTGTACACTCGAGGGTGGCAAGCGAACGCTGGAATGGGGAAGATGTTGGGATGATGATGATTGTCGTGGTCAACAGTCGGTCTAGGATACCTATGCAAGGTGTCCCGGGGATTAGCTGCAAAGGCAGCGGTAAAGAAGCTTAGTATGTACTTTGGGCTAGCTCCTAGGCAGGTAATATGTAGCGAGGTACCTGATGGATGTTAGGAACGATAGGTATGCTCCGAACAATTCATCGACCCAGAGGCTGTGTGGATTGGCCAGCTAGAACAATGAATACCTACCTACCTTAGTGAGTGATGGAAACCAGCAAGGCGCCGAAACGTAAAACCATGGATTCTGGTTTATTAATTCTGTCTTGGCTGAGGATCAAGCCGTTGATGCAAGACTCGGTGCAGTGGGTCGATGGATGCAGGAGATGTGACAGTAGCAAAAAGAACAGTACGGCACTCTTCGGCTACAAATACGGCGTAGTCGGTAAGACAAGGGTTTTAGTTTGTTCTTGGTGGAAATGTGAGATGCGAGTTGATAGATGATGAGATCGCAGGAGGAGGAGAGGAGAGGCAATGAGTCAGGTTGAGAGCCTATTCAGTTGGTACCTCCAATGTTGCAGAGGATGCTGGCTGTAAGGTACACTCAGGCAGGCCTTGAACTTGAAGCTAGGTATCCGTACCTACCTCCACTTACTTCATAACACTGTATCTGAGACCGCAAGCTGCAAGAGTAAAGGTGTCTTTGAGAATAAAGGAAAGAAAGAGGGGCAAAGAGGTTATTTTCTCTCACATAGGTGCGTTTCGTTGCTTTTCCCTCCAGGTCCATTGATATTGATTCTTGAGGCTGATAGGAAGTAGCGAAACCAATCGGGACAACTCAAATGTGGCCCTTATGCAAGAGTGTCGTGGCTGTCGATAATTAGGCACTCAGTTGAAGGATCGAGCTCGTCTCAGACAACATCCCCGCATTGTCTTTCATTGGCTTCCATCCACGCCTCTGCAATAAAGCTCTCGGCAACATATCCCTAGGTACTTACCCTGAACTACCTCCATATGAACATTCATTGCTCACGAATGTCCAGCCTGTCGGAAACTGGGGTTTTCAACTTTGGCGAGACGAACAGATGATAAACCTACGAACTAAGATCTTCCCATTAAATGGTTTGTCGGTGTGTGGTATATTTGAAACCATTCCTGTCAACTACCAAATACATTAGCACGACATATGTATTAGGGTACACTCGTAGTTTTACTTTGGACAATAGGCACATATCAATGCACATACCGGGATAGCCAAGGCGGACAACTCACACCTCCAAGTCATTACGCAGCAAACTTTGTACATCTAGTTCCCAGTACGTTCCTAATGTTATTTGATTTTACATGCAGGAATATTCAACAATACGGATACATGCAGACGTTGTGTTATCCTCTCACTATAATTGGATTTTCAACCCCTTCCCTCACCAGCATGAACTAGTATCGAAATCTAACTTGAATTCAACACTCGCTAGCATGTACTACATGTCCTTCGACACTAGTGTAACAATATCATGTTGATCCTGCGTCGCCGTTCTTACACCAGACTACCTTAGTACCTAGGTAGTTGGCCTCTGTAATCCAAAGGTTGGGCATTAGCTCTTTGCACACCTTCCTCCAAACCGAGGTCGGCGAATATGCAACACCTAGTTGATGCAAACAGCTTCGCCTGGGTTGGAATATACAGCCCAAAACTAGAGTCAATTACCACCAACGTCTATCATTTTATGCTGCGCGCCCCATTGTTCCATAGCCCTGTCCTCCAGTCTGCACGTTGTCGGAGTAAATGCCAGGCGCAGGTCCTGTCGCAAAACGGCCCTCTCGCGCCTGTTCTCGTCGATCGTAGTAGATGTACTCAAGGTAGAAGGCGTGGATATGACCTGGAATGAAGCCAAGAAGGGTTAAGCAGATGTTGATGAACAGATCTGAGAAGGTTAGCATTGAGTGCAGCCAGATAGAGAGATGTTGCATACCCATTCCACATCCTGCAACGGCCCATACGCCAATGGGAGGGACTGCGACCACATTAGTTCAACTCTGCATTACACGACCAGGCGGAGTCTGCGACTGACAGAAAATTGTAATAAGGATCAGGAAGACGGCAGAAATAGCACCCATAGTTGCGACTCGTTGATGCAAGGTTGAGAGAAGGTTTGGAGGTAGTTTTGTCGGTGACTCAAACAGTCGCGAGCTCGTGTTCTGTTAGCTGAAAGGATAGTATGTAGCTGACGGAGTAGCTGACGGAGGGAGAAAATAAACAAGCAAGGTCGTCACAGAAGTCGTCTGAAAATGTGCGCCACGTGAATAATTCCAAGTAACGTGAGGCCTTCGCTACCTAAGTACCTTAGGTATTCTTGATTGTAACGCCATAGAAGCTATGACGTAGGCCACGTCGGCATACACTTCGCCGTGAAGTCCCAAGAAACCATATAGTGGCGAAGCAGCCCATGCCCTGGTAGTAGCTGTATACGGAGTAGGTAGTGATATTTTCTACGAAATAGGATCAATCCTGATCTTGACATCCGGGTCAAGGAGACCAACCTTAGCATGACATACTGAACGAGAGATACCATACAACGTAATTCCCAGGCATTATTACCAGAAGTGCGTAACATCTTTGGCATGGGAACCTATTGTCACTGGCCTATTAAATCATCCACCAGCGAATTCTGTCCAATTACATCCATGGATATCCAACAGCACAAGAGGCTAGGATACTGTAGACCACCACAACGCGACAATGCTCAGAATGTCACTATCACCTGCATCATGTTGTTCATATCACAGCGCTTCCTCTCTTGATTAGCACTCCACTGGAACGTAGAGTTGCAGTGATTGTTACGTACCCATCCCCTCTAGCCAGTGCCGCGTTGCAAAGGTGCATCGATGAGTGAACATGTGATTGATGAGCTATTAGAAGGGTTTTGTGCCTAATAGGTACGAGCTGCGAAAGTCCGGTTTCCAAGACGAAGGAGGTGGCTGAGCTCCATGGGACAGTTCTTTTACATCAGACGAGCTGCTCGTCACTCATCGACCATTGTGGAAGTTGAAAACTTACCCAGGTACCAAGTCCCATCGTGGGCTAAGATCGAAGGAGTAGAGACAGACTCTCCATGATCAAAAGTATCCTTCTGTCACCTGGCCATCTTCATATTGATAAAGAAGGGGAGAAATAACCAAAGAATGAGAAACATGGCTTAACTTTATGCTACAGCATAGTTGAATGTAAATAAGAAATGGGTTTGCTCTGATGTTATATTATCGTGTCTTCGCTTTTATTGGGAAGAATGAGGAGCCTTTCTCAGAGTGTTCGATTCGTACATCTCTGTCTTCACGCCAAGCTGTTGGCCACTGAACATCGTACCCTTTCACGAGGAGGCAAGAAAACTTGAGACCTTTATCCTAACTGATGAAAAGACTTAGGCAATTTAGTCTAAGTTTAGGGGGTCTTTACTGAGTTTATTTTGATATATTCTTCTTGAGTCTCATGTTTTCTTGCTCCCTGAGGCCTTTCTAAAGATGAACCTGAGCTACTGATACCGAGGTGAATCCGTATTCTAAATGGTGTTAACTATTGTAATCCTTGTTGGCCCCCAGCCGAAACTCATGTGTGCCATACACTGGTATGACATAGTGACTGACCTTATAGCCCCGTATCCGGAGTCCTGAAAGCAAAGAGCAAGTTAATTAATTATAATATTGACGGAGGCTCTATTTATAGCTGAGATAGTATTGGTTAAGGTGATCAGATAATCTCGCTACTCTATCTATTCAGAAATTTGAACGAGATTCATTTGCGTCCTGGCCTCAAATACCTGCTCCAGACCACATGAACTTACGAAGGCTTGCGGCCTGTTTCGGTGAACTTCTTGGCTATCAGCCCTCACCCTGGGATTCAGAACATGAATTGTGAACCCCAACTCATGATAAGCGCTGTTGCTCATCCTGTGCATCGTAAAGCCGCTGTACGTTTATCCAAAAAACAAAACAAAAAAAACAAAAAAAAAAAAGTAGGCTCATCAATCGACCTTGTAAAAGATTACATTCACAACGCAGCAGACGTCAAGTGCAGACATAATTCGCTGGCAAGTTGGGAACTCAGCATTATGAAGATCCAAAATCAAGTCGCAGCAGAAAAGAGAAGAGGTGAGGGGGTCTACATCATTGTGGACTGACTGATGTAGCGAGGTTGATGACGCCTCACCTCAGGCGGTAAATAATGGATGTGTCCACGCACGGGTGGGACTTTGCCATGTGCTAGGCCATCCCGTCTGACTGATGATGAATTTCTGCTATTCTTATAATACCTGTTTGGGTAACCATTAAAATGTCACAAAGTGCAAGCCAGATGAGTGTGAACCAATATCTTAGCGTTTGAAGAGCGTCTTGTCTTGTAGAATCAGTGGCAGCACAACGGAATCGGGGTCTGGAGCAGGCTCCGATAATGAGGCTGGCACTGTACTGTTGCAACAGCTTTCGCCCTGGCCCTGCCTGACCGGAGATTGCTGTTAGGTTAGTCGACCGGCTACAACAGTGTCTGCGGTTGACAGATAGTCACTTTAGATTACTGTTACGAATCTGTCAGCCTGTTCACATGTAACTTAAACCTCAGCGGGATTGAATTGAGTTGCTGGAGCATTATTATCAAACGCCTTGAATCTAGCACAGCAACTTTACATCCTACGAGCGGTCGCTGCGAGAAATCAGCGGGTTGGGGGGACGAATTGCGAACTGTCAAAAACGTGGAGTATGGGTGGTAGGGTTACTTGTAGTCTTGGCAAAGGTACCTTACCTTAGTAGTACCTTATTCGTGACGATATTGATGTCTTGAGAACTTGGGCAGAATGGCAAAATTTCGAATTATTAAGCCGAGTTTGAGATGGTAGGATTCAGACGCATCGGAAAGTGAAGATTTTCAAGCTGGCTTCTAGACTATCCAACTCAAGAGCGGCTGCGTCAGGGTCTTTCAACTGCATTCTCACACGTTGAGGAGGTACGAGCCAGAGCATATTTATTTTGTTGATAAAAAAGTTTGGTGAGGCACTTGGGTAAAGAAATACCGAGAGCAGCCTTTCGATGTCAAGGGCTTTGAAACACCCAGAAATTATAATCAGGTCAAGAAACGTTTACGGAATATTGGTCCGTTAAACGTTGCCTTCGTCAATTGACTTCAACGGTCAATAGCTTAGGTAAGTATGCCTATCTATGGTTTACCGGAACACCTCATTCTGAGCCATGAAGGTGTCTGGATCCCAAGAGTATCTGGATCTGGACATTATGAGATAGCTCCCGTTTATAGTCCGCTATTTCAAGTACTACCTACCTACCAAGTACTTTACCTTAGGTATTGAAGCCGCATTTCCCCTTGCAGGTGACCGTGGCTCCCCATTCTCAACACAAAGCTGTCAGAGTGCGCCAACAGTGGACGTTCATAGTAGAGCTTACTCGAAAGTTTGAGCTTCGATACCTAGCAATAGACAGTTTTTTAACGCCTCCAAGAGCGATAACTGCCAGCTTTTTGCAGAACCCACCTTCCACAGCTAATCTCTAATGACCCAACGATAATATGATAACTTATGCTGCCCATGAAGTTGAACAATCGCCCTTCATTCGTGGCCGGCTCTTTAAATAGCCTGGTAGCCTGTGCTGACGTTCTCCACAACATTACCTACGGGGCCTGATCCCCTGGGAGAGAAAGCACCCGCCTCAGGCCCATTTCGTGTTTGGCACCAACTCCCCTGAAGGCTGGAAGCTGCCATTTCAACTACTGGCCACATCCACATCCGTTCCGCTTCCCGTCAACTTCCCGCTCACCCACCTCACGTATACCTTTCTACCTCTTTCATCGCGAGCTGGCCGGGCCACGGGCTAGTTGCACATAATATTTCTTTGCCTTTCGATTGTTTATCACTACGACGATCTCAAGGAATCTACGAGATCCCCTCGTAGTTCGCCGCCGCTGCCTCGTCCGCGCTGCCAGCAAATCAGATACTGATTCTTCTCACCTCCCAAACTCGCAGCCGACCCTCGTCCGAGCGGTTCCGTAGCGAATATGGCCTCACAACAACTTCCCCAGCTTAACATCGATCGATATGTTGTCATCCATGTTGCGACTACCTGCGACGAGCACGGCGTTTATGTGACAAAAGACTCGGCCGAAGTAATTGAGCTTGGTTGGATCCTGGTCGACGCAAACTCACTTGAGGAGGTGAGAAACACCATCTTGTCCCGGCCAAAACACTCCCCCCAAAATTTTCAATGTGTTCCAAATTCTCCCCCCAGAAGCATTCAATGCCTCCTTATAACACACCGATTGCTGATTAGCCTTGTCACTACCAGATTACGCATGAGAGCGTCCTTGTCAAACCCGTCAATACTCCAATTACGCCCCTCTGTAGTAAGTTTTCTTACGCTAATGGCTCTTTTCCATTACATATACTCCATGCTGCACTCTTTCGTCCAGACAATTGCCCAAATGCCGAAACCCAACATTGCTGGACTTTCATGTCGAAGTAAAATATTTTAGCTAACCCACTGTTTTCGCAGCCAGCCTGACAACCTTGACTTGGGAGCATGTTCGAAACGCTGGTACCTTTAGAGACGCTATCACCCGATTCGATACATTCGCTACCGAGTACTTAACCTCGAAGAACCTCGATTTCGTCTTCGTCACTCTTGACGCATGGGATCTCCGTGTTCAGCTGCCTCGTGAGGCTCGCGACAAGGCTGTGGTTCTCCCTCCTTACTTGCAGCACTCACGCACCTTCGATCTCCGCACCGAGTATCAGCGATGGCAGCAACACCACCCCGAGTCTCTGCCATTCGGGCCTTCGATGCTCTCCAACATTTGCGCCGCTCTCGAAGTTGAGCCCGTTCAGTCGAGTGCTCCGATTAAGCACAATCTTCCATTTCACCTCCAGGCTCTTGCCCCTGCCTCGCCACGACGTGCAATGGAAGAGGCTGTCACTCTTGCCCGAGTCCTCCGGGGGTTGATTCGTAAGTCGCAACCTCCCCAGGAGCATCCCGATGTCTTGACTCGGCCCATGGATGCCCGGGCCGATGTTCGAGCTTTTCTTTCGGAGAGGAGTAAGGTTCTTCACATGTCGGGACTTCCACACGATACCACTCAGTCAGAGCTCGAGAGTTGGTTCACTCAGTTCGGTGGTCGACCCATTGCATTCTGGACTCTTCGAACCCCTGAACAGCATAAACCCACTGGTACCGGATTTGCCGTATTCTCTTCCCATGAGGAGGTAAGTCTAATAGTTCCCTCACCAAGTCTCATTTTGCGCCATTTCCATCTTCTTGTCGCCGCCATGCGTTATCTGTTATGCTAATCAGTTATAGGCCGCTGAGAGCCTTTGTATGAATGGTCGTGCCCTTAATGAGAAGGCCATTGAGGTCTCGCCCTCCTCTAGCCGTGTCCTCGACCGCGCTCAGGACATACTGACTCCTTTCCCTCCTAGCAAGAACCGCCCTAGGCCTGGTGACTGGACCTGTCCATCTTGCGGGTTCTCCAACTTCCAGCGTCGAACTGCTTGCTTCCGATGCTCGTTCCCTGCTGTCGGTGCTGGCCCTTCGAACGATATGGGTGGCGGCAATAACAATTACGGTGGCGGATATGGTTACGGACCCCCTGCTATGATGCCCCCCCCTCCTCACGGTGGCCACCATGGGCCTATGGGTCATGGCGGTGGTCGTATGGGCGGTAGCGGTGTGGTACCTTTCCGTGCCGGTGACTGGAAGTGTGGTAATGAGGTCTGTGGCTACCATAACTTCGCGAAGAACGTATGCTGTCTTCGATGTGGTGCCAGCCGCGCAGGCGCAGCTGTTGTTGCTGATTCTGGGTACCCTTCTCCCATGGACAATGCCTCTCAGTACGGTATGAACCAAGGATCCATGGGAGGTGCTCCAGGACCCGGCCCATTCGGCTCTGGTAGCTCCTTCGGCGGCTCCGGTGGTGGTTATAACCAACAACACTTTGGAGGCCCGCCCAGCCACTACCTTCCCTCGGGCCTCGGAGGTGGTGCTGCCGCCTATCCTAGCTCGCTGAACACCCACGGCAGTTTTGGATCCGGACCTGCTTCCCATGCGGCTGGCCCTTTCGATAGTCGTGCTGCTGAGGCTGCGTTCCAGTCAGCCACCAATGGGCCTGCATCTGGTGGACCATCAAACAACTTTTATAACAATAACGCCAACAACAACGGTGGCAATACTGAGAACGACCCCTTTGCTTTCCTCTCCAGCGGCATTGGAGGGCTTTCAGTTAGTGGAGGAGATGGCCGCCAGAATGGTGGTTCTGCCCCTCCTAACAAGTCGCCTGCTTAAACAGTAAAAGACTGTTACAGCCCATCCGCTGTGTGTTTCCTGGGTCAACCTTCCATGTATATGGACCCGGGTGATACGCGCCGCTTTATTTTTTCGCGAAATTTCTTTGATGATGAACATAGATCATTTGCGACTGCAAACTCTGTGCTATCAGATCTATCAGAGGAAAGGTGGAATGGTGTGTGTATTGGTTCGGAAGGTCTGGTCGGAGTGACGGATAATTGATTATAAGGTGGGATGTGTTACAAAATTTCAAAGGTTGGGAAGACAAAAGTGACTTGCTTACTTTACTGGGACCAGGGCCCCATTTCTCTGGTGTTGCCGGTTGAGTCCATATGGTACGGACTTTGCTTACTGGGGCCGCTGTCTGTTTTATGTTTTGCAAGACTGGAGACGGCATGTTGCGGCTCTTCTTTCCTCTTGCCATGAGGGCAAAGGAAGATCCGTAGAGCTGTTGTGGTCTCTGAAGGCTTCAGGAGCTGGTGGTGGTATTGCTGGAAAACGGTTACGGGGTTGGGTGCATAGCGAAGGGGAGTGTGTACGGATATTTCTTGGCCTTTGTCTGACTCAGTTATCCCAGTTCACACAAAGTCGGCGGCTCATTACCCGACAAACTAACTGTTTTTCTCTATTGCCTGTCTCTCATATCTACCCTCATCTTCTGGTTTTTGCCGTTGTCACTCATTCTCTCCCATATGAGTCCGACGTTGTCTTTCTGACGTTGCTCAGTTGTCTTGATAATCTCTGCATCTTCCCATCTTCATCTGATTTTGCTTTGGACGCACAGGAGCTGGGGAGCTGGATGGGGTGGCTAATAGGAACCTAAGCCACGGTATGGAGGAGTCGGGGTGTCAAAATGGATGTTTTGTCCCAGGGGCTGGCCAAAGCTGCATCTTTGCTGTTCATAAGAGCTGTCGATATGGGAGCATGTCGCCAGTCCTACATAGGTACTATCTGGATTCCTTGCAGTTCTACTAGGGACTATGACTTTGTCTACACAATAGGGTTCAGGAACTTGGCTAGGCCGGCTGGCTGTTGGAGGTTGTCGTTTATTTCGTCTACATACTGTATTTCTTCCTCTCATTGAACTACCCTCATATGATCGATAGGTAATTCCTTAGACATCAACTCTCCCTGCTTTTCACATTATGTCTTGCATACTAGATTAATATAGGATGCTCAAGAAGTACTTTGACCTATAATCTTTTCTCCTTTTTGCTCCGTTGGAGGCCACCCAGTGATGTGTGTAGAAACACAACAAGGTTACGGATCAAGAGTAGTACAAGGATTCGCTACACGCCTGCTGTCTGACCAGGGCGATCTTATGCCATGCGTGTTGAAGTTGCACGTATCTTTTGTACCTTTATTCCTCCGTAGCCCTATTGCCCATTGTTGTTCAAATTGTTACCGGTGGCCTGGTTCTGGAAACCCATCATATTGGGTGTGGTAGTGAAAGGGGGTGTACCAGAGCTTCCATTGGTGAACCAGATGTTCCAATTCCTGGCCACTTCGTAATCGCCGTCATTCACTTCGGGGGTTGAGTTGATGAAGAGTTCGCTGAGTGTGGTATTCCAGGCCTCGATCTCCTCTCTTTGAACGGGGACGTCCATGCCTCCCACCATCTCAGCGACTTCGTCAGCAGAGATTTCTTGATTCCCTACGCGAATTGCCTCTCCGCCAGCTGGTATGTCGTTCATGCTCTCGTCGGGTGATGAGTTTTCGTTACGTACTGCAGGCATGCGATATCCACGGTTGATCTCGGCATTGATGTCGTATTCGCCGTCGCTCTCGTCGTCAGCGTCGTCGGATTCCCTGTCCCAGTCTAGGTCCTCATGGTCAACTGATGACCAGGCCATAGCACGGAGGTGTTCATCCAGGTCATCGTCCTTAATCTCCTGTTGCTGTTCAGGGGTTAATTCATTCCAGCGTTTCTTGAGAGCGTGCTTGCGCTGCCAATGGTGAGTGTTGTCGGCTTTGTTGAGTTTCTCATCTTCCTCTGAGATGTACATCTCATCTTCAGTCGGGACGAGGTTCTCTCCCGTCTCAAAGTCAATATAGCCCCATACCATCATTTGAGTGACGTGGTCGTCTAGATGTAGTCCACGGGACGCTGCCTCGATCGGCAATATCTCATCAGGGCGCCCGAGATGAAGGACACCTTTTCCCCAGCCTTCCAGGTGACCAAGGCCAACGTCGTGGATAGGAACGCCATAAGCCGAGGGGTATCTTTCTCTCTGAATAAGCCCCCAAACAGTTTCAGGGAGAAGCAAGTCATAGCGAGCCTTAAGTTCCATGCATTCCGACATAGTTCTGTATTTCTGTCGCATGAGGCATTGCCACAGGGGATATAACCCTTTTTGGCCCATCATGAGCTGAACCATGTCAATGCTGATGGGGCTGAAGAAGGGGTGTGTAAAGGCCATTGAAAGCTTGACGATGAAGAAATACGCGTTGTAGAGGTGAATGTTGGTCCAGTGCTTTCTACTCCTCAGAAATAGTTGTCTCTGGCGCGTAGTAGGGATCTCAAGGAGGACCCAGAGTCGGAGAAGGGTGCTGTACATTGTGCGTGGCATGCGAAGACCCATGCGAGCCATCATTGCGATGATCTCGCGACAGTACCGATCACGACCGATGACCAACTCAAGGTACTTAAGACCAGGAACCAGTCGAATCTGGCTGGGATTTGTCTTCGCGGTTTCCCAGCGGCCTTCAAGGAACCGAGCATCATCAGTACTTGAATTGCGGTCCGCTGGATCTTTGATGAGGGCTCTGCCATAGAGCTTCCAGTGGAAGACTTTCCCAGCCTCGGGCGCATTGGTGTCAATCCACATGCGAATGCAGGAGAGCATATGTCCCGTAATTGCATTTCGAAATGCAGGACTGGCGATGTACAGGCTCACGATGTCTCTGGGAGAGAGGTGCTTACCAATCTCAATGGCAAGCTCAAGGTTACAGCAGAGAGCCGTGATAAGATCGAGACTGGTGTGCTTGAGACTCAGGGTGAGATGATCAACCTCGTTCTCAATTTCATATGGATTATGCCCTTCAAATAGACCACGAGAGTAAGCTTTCGAGAACTTGACCCTCTTCGCGATACTTAGTTGGCTGTCAGGCTCCTTGATTTCGATATCAGGGCCCGAATCGATGTTTGTGTCTATATATTCGTTCCCGTGTTCGTAATAGCCTTCAGGATCGATGCCCATTGCGGCCAGTTCTTCTTTTGTGCGGGATTCGCGAGCTACTGTTTCCTCGAGTCGACGTCGCATGCCATCTGTTAGGAGCTCAAATTGCCTCTCTGGATGTGTGAGGAGCTCATCTGGGGACTGAACCTGGTCTTCGCCTTGGCCCTGGGGAGTAGTTTGAGAGTTGACACTGGACTGAGCCGTGTTACTCGCAGCTGGCTGCATGCTGAAAATATTATGAGGGACGTTGTTTGGCGCAGATGGTCCCGCATCTGGATGAGATGAGTTGGAAGCCATAGAGATTGTGAAGAAGGAATAGACGAAAGCTCAGAGGAGCCGAATGATGTTCCCAGATTTGTGGCAGTGTGACTGTAGAGCTGAAGTCGAAAGTCGTAGTGCAAAGATACTTGGCCGTGCTTCGTGGGGCATGATTCAAGAAACAATAGCCAGGCAGCTGGCCACTGACGGCGGAGGGTCGAATATCAGGCAACAAACAGTATCTAGGTACCTAGGTAACGAGGTACTTTACCTAAGTTGCCGTGGGAAGAAGAGTCACCGGGTCAATTACCTACCTTACCTACCTACCTACCTAGATAACTAGGTAGAGAAAAGAAAGGAGCTGCCAGGTGCTGCCAGTGTCAACTGTGCCAAGCGCCCGTGAGAAATTCGCGACACTGCTAAGAGCTGGAGTACTGAAGCACAAAAAGGATTCTATTTGATCCAGGGAGATACGTGAATAATTTGTTTGTTATTTTCTTTCCGCCTCAAGCCCCCCTTGAGTGCTTGTACACCTGGCACTAGGATAACTATCTCGCCCCTCGATGCTGGTGGCATCTGTCTCTTGAAGCCAGCGCCTCCAGAGCTGCTGCGTCTCCTCATCCTATGAAGACCGGAACTTCTCCACGAACTTCCACCTCACCTATCGGTCGAGCTCATCGACAGGCAAGTCGCCGTCATCCTTACCGACAATGGACTCTGCTACCTTCCAGATCTGCAGCAGATTGTCTTCCGCAGCGCTTGCTACAAGCCAAGGCTCGTTGAGATTCCAGCTGAAGTCAGCCAAGTGGTTTGTATGACCGCCGTGCATGAAAAGTCTAGACGTGTTAGCTTTTTATTATAATTAAGCTTTGGCAGTTTCTGGACGTACAATTCAGGGGGGCCGTCATCCTGGTCGTCAGGCAATACCTCCTCGCCAACCCGCGAAAGATCCCAAAAGATGATTCTTCGATCATAGCTGGCACTTCCCAGGATACCGGCCTCAGTCGGGTGCCAGGCTAGGGATGTAACAGCATCGTTGTGACCTTCCAAAGTGTGGACCTTCTCCTTGACATTTCTGAGGTCCCAGATGCCGATTGTCTTGTCGGCTGACGCAGTGGCCACGAGCACTTCCGAGTTGGGGTTGAACGCCAGAGCATTGATCGCATCAAGATGGCCGCGCTTAGCAACAACTGCTGCTTTAGCGGTCTCGCTGTGACGTACGTCAACGATTTGGAGGGTCTGATCGTCGGACACGGAACCGATGAAGTTCTTTGAGATTGGATGATACTGGACGTCGTTGACGATCTGAGTGTGATGAGTGTACTTGCGAGAAGGATTGAGGATTCTCGAATCACCCTTAAGGGTCTTCAAGTCCCTGAGTACAGTATGTGAGTAGAGCATTCTGAGTACCAGTGTTCAATACTTACCAAAGACACATTGTAGTATCCTCGCTACCAGATGCTAAACACCCCTCCTCATGAGGATTCCAGTTCAGGCCGAAACCTTCGGCCTTGTGCCCAACAAGCTCAATCTGAGCGTTGACTTTTCCAAGGGAAGTGGGCTGGAGAGGGTGCTTCGTTCGGTCGAAGATAAGGATCTTGCCATCCACACAAAGAGTGGCGATAATGTCAGGATTCTGAGGTTGGTATCGAGCCTTGTTGACTTCTCCGGGGTGCTCGATCTTCTGAACAATCTCGCACTTGATAGCAGCGACATCACCAGGCTTACCGTAGCCACCAATCTCGCCTCGCTCGTCATCATAGTCCTTGGGATTGGGCGCTACAGCCTTTGGAATCTGAACATTGGCAATTTGAAGAAAGTTGGGGCTCTCATCTGAAGTGTGAGTGCCAAGTAGGAGGCGGTGAACTGAGTAATTCTTGCCCTCTGGCTCCTTGACGTCGGGAAACCATTGGACGGTCAGAGTAGGCCAAGTCAAAGCCGTTCTGGAAGATGAAAGTTAGAACAAGAATCCGTGGTAGTGATCAAAGACCTATGACTTGCCCGAGAATCATGTCATACAAGAACGGGCTGTTTTTCTTCCATGTCTTGTACTCTGTTTAGCGTCAGTACGGTTAGTCCATATTCTTGTCATTATATGCTCAATACCTTCATTAATCATGCGCTCGCCCTGATCATCATCATCTTCGTGAGTCATCTCGACTGCGTTAATGTCAGTAACCATGCCTGTGCAAGTTTGCGGTTACGGGCAAGTTTAGTTGCTTGCTTGTGAAGCGCAAACTCACTGTCCACATCGCGCTCTGCAGATTGAGCAGGTGCCATGATAACTTTTCTTATTTGCCGAGTTGACTATTTTGAGGTTGTTTAGAATGTGTAGGAAATGTGTAAGATGATGGTAAAAGCAAAGTAGATACCTAGCAATTCGTTGGTGGTAAGAAATTGTGTGCACGGCTGAGGACGATGAGTGTAGTTGACCAGGAAGGCTGAAAAGTGCCCCGGGTCGCGTCGCGCGTAAAGTGACAGACAGTACGGAGTACCTAGCAACGGTGAGCCACAGCGAGTGGAAGATCATTGTGGCTAGAGTACCCCACAACCTACCTGGTACCACGGGCATTTGATTTTGACTCACAGCGGGGGTAGCAATCACCCTCAGGAAGCAAGAAAACACCGAACCTTGATTTAGGGTGTCGAAATAAACTTAGTAAAGAGTCCGCTAAATTTAGGCTAAATTTACCTAAGTATTTTTATCACTTAGGGTTAAGGTCCTGAGTTTTCTTTCCACTACGGCACGTAGGCAGTACTCCGAACGTCGCCCCGCACAAAACAGAGGAGCCTATAAGCACTGCAGAAGTAGACCGAGCCCCTCCATCACAGCCCGGTTTAGAGCCCCACCATCTCGCCGTAGGTGCTGGGTTCCCTCAATGACTCTTGCACTTCACGATAACACGGTTCGCCTTCACCTTCACCCTTCTACCTCATAAACCCTCACGGAACTCGACGGTACCCTACGATACGGCACATTTTGCGGAGTGCTGTGCAGTATCACTTGCTGAGGTCTGATCGCGCAGCTATAACACCATTCCGCTCACAGATTGTTTGGCGCCACATTGACTTATCCTCCTATCTCGCGATCCTGTTTTTACAGGACTTTCCACGTTTCCCGCCCAGTTTCTTAGGGGTGTGTTCCCAGTTAAACATCAAGTAGAATACATTTGACATTTTGTGTGGGCTGGAAACTGTCTACGACCCGTCAAAATGGGGTGCGTACCTCTCGTTGCTCTTCATCCCTACCTCCAACAGCTGATTCTTTTCGTCGCAGTGTCCCCAAGTTCTTCAGATGGCTCTCAGAACGATATCCTGCCATTTCTCAACTCATCGCAGAAAATCGTATACCCGAATTCGACTGCCTTTATGTTCGTCGTCCGGTGCCTCGTGCCATCCCTCTACGCATACATGCTGACCGTCGCCTAGCTCGACATGAATGGTATCATACATAACTGTACCCACAAGGATGCGGGCGAGGATGTATCATTCCGCCTCAGCGAGGAAGAAATGTTCATTCGCATATTCAACTACATTGAGCATTTGTTCGGAAAGATCAAGCCCAAACAACTCTTTTTCATGGCTATTGACGGTGTTGCACCGCGAGCCAAGATGAACCAGCAACGTTCTCGGCGTTTTAGGACTGCCCTCGATGCTGAAAAGGCTCGTGAAAAGGCCATCAAGGAAGGTGTCGAGATTCCCAAAGAAGAACCTTTTGACAGTAACTGCATCACCCCCGGTATGTTGAATTTATAAGGAATATCAATGACAAACTCTGATAAGCGCAGGCACGGAATTCATGGCAAAATTATCCCAGCAATTGAGGTATTTCGTGAACAAGAAGGTGTCCGAGGACACAGATTGGCAGGGTTGTGAAATTGTGCTATCCGGCCATGAAGTTCCTGGCGAGGGAGAGCACAAGATCATGGAATATATTCGAAATGCTAAAGCCCAGCCAAACTACAACCAGAACGTCAGACACTGCCTTTATGGTCTTGATGCTGATCTGATCATGCTCGGTCTGCTCAGCCACGACCCTCATTTCTGTCTTCTCCGAGAAGAAGTTACGTTCGGACGGGCTTCAAAGACCAAGTCCAAAGAACTCGAGCATCAAAACTTCTATCTGCTTCATCTTTGCATAGTCAGAGAATATTTGGAGATGGAATTTCAGGAGCTTCAAGAGGATGGGGCCTTGAGCTTTCCCTTTGATCTTGAAAGAGTCATTGATGACTTTATTTTGATGGCGTTCTTCGTGGGGAACGATTTCTTGCCCAACTTACCCAGTTTGCACATTAATGAAGGCGCTTTGGCAAAAATGTTTAGAATCTACAAATCTATCCTCCCAAAATGCGATGGATACATCAACGAGAATGGAGTTATCAATATGGAGCGACTACAGCGCCTCCTCGGCGAACTTTCCAAGACCGAAATCGATGCTTTCGAGAACGACGTATCTGATGAAAAGTGGTTCGCGTCAAAACAGATGGAAAAGAAACTTGAAAACAAAAACGCCGAAGCGAAAGCGCCCAAAGGGGGTCAGCTGGTGATCACCTCAGCGCAGCGCGATTTATGGAAACAAAAGATTCGACCCTATATCTCGAAACGCTCCGAACATCCTTTGGATCTCGGTACAAGTCTCAAGGCCGCTGATCGTAAGTTTGTTCAGGACTTGGCCGATTCAATGCACCTCCAGTGGTCAACTAAGGAGGACGATGAGGGGCACCGTCATCTGATTGTATCCTTCCCCCCCAAGGCCAAGGATAATGCCGACGAGGAGGAGGATGATGATGATGACGACGAGGAGGGTAATCTAGCTGCCTACCGGGTAATGAAGACGTACGACAAGGCGATGGTGATCGACTTGACTCCCGAAGATGCTCAGAAGCATTACGAGAAGCTCTACCAAGACAAATACCAAGGCTGGAAGACAAAATACTATCTCCAGAAGTTTGAAGAGTGGGCACCTGACAATTACGACAAGGAGCTTACAGCGCTTTGTGAGAACTACGTCCAGGGTCTCCAGTGGGTCTTGTACTACTACTATCAAGGAATTGCATCATGGCCTTGGTTCTACGGGTACCATTATGCACCGCTTATTTCAGGTACGTGATATGGCGGTATATGCATTCTTGTAGCTGACAAATTGCAGATGTCGTCAAGGGTGTCGGTGCGGACCTCAACTTCAAAAAAGGCCAACCTTTTTTGCCATACGAACAACTCATGGGTGTGTTACCGGACCGGAGTAAGAAGATCGTCCCTAAGGTTTACCACGACCTGATGACGAATCCTGACTCTCCAATCATTGACTTCTATCCACGAGACTTCGAACTTGACATGAATGGCAAGAAAATGGACTGGGAAGCAGTTATCAAGATTCCATTCATCGACGAAAAGCGCTTATTGACCGCGATGGCCCCCAAAAACGAGTTGCTGGAACCTGATGAGAAGGCTCGCAACGGATTTGGGGTTCCTCTGAAGTTCACCTATTCCCCTGAAGTCGATTTTGTGTATCCTTCACCACTACCTGGCGTTTTCCCAGAGATCCAGAACTGTCGCTGTATTGAGAATATCTTCGACCTTCCGGACATGGAGGGACTTGAATACTTGTCAGGCTTGACTAACGGTGCTTTGCTAAGCGTCGACGCACTGGCCGGCTTCCCTTCGCTGCACACTCTTCCGTATACCGCCCAGCTCGTTGAAGGGTACGGTGTCAATGTATTCCAGGCTGACAGCAGAAACCCAAGCATCTGTGTCACACTGACTGAAACGGAGAATCGTACCAAGATAGAAACTTGGAAGGCCAAAATAGGCCATCGATGCTTCGTTGGATACCCGTTCCTTCAGGAAGCCAAAGTCATCAAGGTGCAAGACGAACTTTTCAGCTACGAAATGGCCGACAATGGTAAAGATATTGTGACGAAGGACCACAATAACAGGGAGGCTGCCGATTGGGCCAAAGAGGCTGATTATCTGGAGAACTGGCATGCCAAACGCTTGGCAATCACCATCGGACAGGTTGAGTGTTTGGTATATGTCCATATGCTCAAGGGTCTCATTCGTACGGAAGAGGGAGCCCTGATTAAAGAGTATGCTGAGAATCCCAGCCTGAGAAGCACCTATGCTGCGCAGACCATTGTTGACGAAGTCGTTAACGAAGATGAACGCTTCATTGAAAAAGAGGCGTTGCCAATCGATGAAGAATTTCCTCGGGGTACGCGTGCGTTTTTCCTGGGAGAGTACGCATACGGACGCCCTCTTGAAGTTGCTGCCCACGCCAATAACAAGGCTGAGATCGTTGTTTCGATGCTGAAGAATAAGGAACCAGACTTTGCGAAGCAAATTATCCACCAGGCAGAACGCTCCAACCCCTACACCCCTTCTTTTGCTGTTGCCAAGCAGTTGGGAATTCATCCTCTTGTTCTGAGCAAGATTACGTCTTCGTATCAAATTATCAATTCTGCTGGACTTCGACTGAATTTGGGACTGAATTTGAAATTCGAAGGACGAAAACTCAAGGTTCTGGGCTACTCAAGGAAGTCTCACACCGGCTGGGAATTCAGTGGCATGGCAATCAAGTTGATTGCTGACTACATGGTTGCCTTCCCCGATTTCTTTGCGGCCATCCAGAGGGAACCTCAGAAGAGCGAGGTTCTCGAAACCGATCTTTGGAACGACCCCAGTGTTGCTTCACAGAGAGTCAAGGAGATCGTGGCCTGGCTTAAGAAGCAGGAGACCAGCAAATTCGAGCGTGTTCCTTTGGAAGCTGAGCAACTCGACTCCGAGGTTGTCAAGGCCCTGGCTAATGTCGGAGAGCAAATTCACGCTGCTTCTCAGGATATTGAGATCAAAAAACTGCGTAGCGTTCCTCGTTCAGCGCTTCTCAAGCCGTCTGATGCTGAGATGGTGCTCGGCAGTCAGAACTTTGCCCTGGGAGATCGGGTGACTTACGTCTCTGCCGCTGGAAAAGTTCCTATCGCGACTCGTGGAACTGTTGCTGGTATCAGCCGCACAGCTACCGCCCTGCTTTTAGATGTTGTCTGGGACACATCGTTCATGAGTGGCACCACGCTTAACGAGAGAGCTCCAATGTTCCGTGGACAGACTGTGGCGTCTTCTTCGGTCCTTAATACCACGAACAAACAAGTAATCTCAACCACAAGCAAGTCACAACAGCGACGACCAGTCCTCGCCGCCCACGGTGGATATGCGAATGTGGGTGTCACACAGTATAAGGATGCCCCAGCACCTGGTCCGCTTCGTGGTGGATGGCGCGGAGCCTTGAATGGCTCCAACTCACCTGGGCGCAACTCCCCTGGACGAGGACGAGGAAACAGCGCTCGTGGAGGTGCTCCTAACCTCATGCACAGCACCTTGGTTTACCGGAATGGCCCTCCCGACGGCGCAACTCAAGGCCAGGACGCTAATGGGCACGGAACTCAAGGTAGAGGAGGTCGCGGTCGCGCACGCGGTACCCATCATAGTCCCCCCGGTCCTGATAGGTACCAGGGGGTCGAGCTCCCGCAGGAACAGAGATATGGCAACGTTCCTCCACCAGCCAGCCTTGACTCACCCCGAGGCAGGGGCCGTGGACGTGGACGTGGTGGAAGAGGGCGAGGCGGAGCCAGCCGCGGACGAGGCAACGGAGGAGCTGCTGCTGATGGAACCCAAGGCTAGATGCCTCGCAGTTCTGATTCATACTTGTATGGGCGATGACTGACGGAATGTTCATGATGCCGTGTGTTACAGCATGCTGTTGAAATGCTTGGATTGTTTAAAACATAGCCAGCGCTGAGATAAAAGTTGTGGATGTGAAATGTACGATAGACAAAAGCTGGATACTTGTATCACGGAGTCACGAGTGCGAACAGATCTTGTCAGAGGGATCATGCCTGCATAGAGTTACAATTATGGCTTTGTCAAAGACATGAGGGCCATATTACACCGCGAATGCAATTTCAAGAACACAAACGTATTTGTCTATCATTAGTAGCTCTTCTTATGACTATCTTTCTTCTTAGACTTGAGAGCAGGAAGCTGGAACTTAGGCGACTCTCCCCATTTCAAAGCCCTCCAGTGACCGATATCCCGGGACTGATCCCAAGTTAGGAACCCGACCCACGGCTGAACATTGTAATGTAGCTTGAGCTTCACGTCATCTATCTCGGCGACCTTTCCACTGGGGTGGGTGATCTGATACTTTGGCTTCTGATTTTTGAGACCGATAAAGCCACTATAATATCTTTAGTTGATGTGTAAATACTTGTGGATACAGAGAGACTTACCGCTCAGGATCGATAGACTTGCCCTCAGCGCTGCGCTTTAGCTTCTTCATCGCAACAGGTCCAATGTTCTGGAGATGGTCGGCGCTGGGGTTGGTAATGATTTTATCCCAGATAACAGCCTCATTAGTCGAATTGTTGGGGCCAGGCCACTCAGCAGTGACATAGACAAAGACCTGCTTGGTATTCCACGTAAAGAGGCTCCTCAAGTCAGCATCGAGGTTGAATCGAATGATGGCGTATTCCTCCTTCTTAGAGCTGTAGTAGTGTGGCCGGCCCTTCACACTGCAAGACAAAAAGATAGTCAGTATACAATGTTCGGTTCTAGAAGGAGAAGACATACACTTGAGCGCTTGTCTTCTGGAATATGCCAGCATCAGGCGCCCGCGGAGCCAAGAGGTCAGACACAGCGATAAAAGCTGCGACCACAAATGCGACAGTGGTAAAGAAACCAAAGGTGTTTTGAATACGAGTGAGAGAATTGTACATAATGAGCTTTTGATTAGCTGCAGTGGCAGCTTTTGCTCTCGAAGTGATGTACAAGAAGCAAAGGAGAGCTTGAAGGAGAAACGTTGACGATGTCGCGTCTTGGTGTTCGAGTTGTTGGAGCTACTGGCCACGTTTTGGGACGGACGAGACGTGCAGTCTAAGGTACCTAAGTTAGGTGAGTCTGGAGCTATGAGATTTCGGCCTTGTGATTGGACCGCTGTGTGTTCTCTGAACTCCACTGCCCAACTGGACTGGATTCAGAAAGATGATCTCATCGAAGAGGTATCACATAGAAAATCCAATTATTGATTAATGTGGACACGGGAATCCCTCATATTCCAACATCTACACGGGACTTGCAGTGTTTCATGTTGAAATAGTATAGGTACTCAAATCAATATGTAGAAGATATTGGACGTGTTCAACCCCCATTAGATTGGACCCTGGGAGGCTAACATTTTGACAACTCAGTAATCCTACCTTACCAGCTTACCTAAAGTAGGTAGGCGCCTACCCAAGGTACGTAGTCATCACTATCTGGGCTCCAAGTTTCTGCCGAAGTCGCACTAACTGGAGCGTAGCCCCACTGGAAGCCAGCCAAGCCAGTGGAGCGTCTAGTGGTCTCGCTTGGACCGTCCATTCAAACTTGCATTCAGCAACTCAGGGAAGACAATATATACTCGATTCAAGAAGTCACCGTTCTTTGCTCATGAAAATTTGTGCTCTTCATACTCGACGGCCCTGCCTGTAACTCAGGGAGCCTCTGATATCTGCTGTACGAACATCTGGCGGCTGCTGATGACCGCCTCATAGCCTGCCGCATCGTGAACTGCCAGGGTGAAAAGCTGGAGGCCCACGCACAGTCTTCGTCAATAGGTGATCAGTGGAGGAAAAAGGCTCGATGGGAGTGCGCATTGCTCTTCTTCTTTCCTTTCCATACTGCTGCGTATTCCGCTGAGCTTCGCTCTAATTCGCTTTAGCCCTCTCGCACGCTATTACTCCACCGCCAACTCTTTCCCGGATTATGGGTAGGCTCCTTGTCCACTCTTCGTGAAATCTTCCTGCTGACACCTTTTGCAGAGCTCCGGGTGAAGAATCGAAGATGAAATCACGGATTGTCAGTCTCTCACTGCGCTTGCGAAGATACATCCTAGTTACTGATATTCAGAGCAGAGAGCAATCAATGACCAGAAACCACGAAGCTCGATGGGTGGCGGGCAATCCACTCAAGCAAGAAGTTACTCCAGCGAACCCCGATATGATCGACCGAACAAGCGAGTCAAGCCATCCGGGCCTGAATTGTCCAACACGAATTTGTCCCACTCCTTCCCTCCCCCGAGTTCTCTCCACCAGCCGCTAGAAGCAATCGAAGACGAAGAAACGCAAAGCTCGCCGCAAAAGTATCACGATTTGACCCGAGAAGACTCTATGGTCGAAACTATCGATGGCTCAAGCATCATCAGTCTCGGTAGGACTGCAGGAGCTACGAGCAACCAGCAAGAGTACCGCAATGTTCACCGTCACAACAGCGTGAAACGTCCCCGACGGCGGCGCAGACAGGAATCCAAAATATCCTCGTCACCTATCGAAATTGACGATACGAGTGCCGTTGCGCACCGAAACCTTGCTCCTCAAACTTCACACCCCCCTACAAGCCCAGACCAATTAGCTGGCGAAAATGAGGATGGTCCGCCACCCGCCAACGTCACATCTGATGTCGTTTCTCATGCAAAGCGGCCAGCAACAGAATATAGCCAGAGCGCGCCAAAGCGGTTCAAGGTGCACTCGCAGCAGTCTGATGATGAGCTTGCGCCTAGAGCTCCTGGGCCCCGTGAGGCAGTCAAGAAGCCTGCCTTCCCGAAGCTAATTTCACAACCGCGAATCCAACGGGGTGACATACAGTCTACCACATTCAAAGCAACAAAAGCCATGCCGGGGCGCGAAAACCTGGCTAACAAGGGATTAGCGACGAGAGATGTTCCCTTAGAGGCTGCAGTCTGTGGGAAATACTCATTCTCTCCAACAGACAATCTTGAGCCAGTCATCCTTCGACTTGGTCCCGACGCTGCTGAGCCCATGCATGAGAATAGCGGAGATCTCTCCTGGCTTCAGGTTTCGCAGTCTTCAATTCAAGATGTCAAACACAATAACACTAATAGCCCCATTGTCCTCATTGGTCGCTCAGCCAGAGCATCTTTTTCCTGCGGCAAACTCGCACTGAAGTTTCTGACCGACGCAGACGCCTCATTCTTCATCCACTGGTTGCAAGGCTTGCCATGCCTCTCTGAATGCAGCCCGTAAGTGCTTGTCGAAAACTTTATGGCTTTCTAAAGATAAACTAACAATTCCCCAGAAGCAAGCTGGATGCAACATTCCATTGCGCAAAGAAAGAGGCCGACGGTTACAGGACAAGCTCAGCGAAGGCATCTGGTATATTCTTACCGGATCAAAATCATAGGGCCCACGATTTCAGATCTCAGCAGCACCACAGAGATCCTTTCTTAGGTGATCCTGTCTCGCCTGGCCTTCCTGCTTTGAAACAAAAGAAGCTCAGGGATGGGATGCAAAGCAACCTTGAGCCAAACGACGGTGTGCAAATGGAACCGCCCGACACCGATGATGTGTTTACAGGGTTGGCTCGCAACCCAAGGCTCGCGACTCGGCAATCAACAAGAAGAGAATCTCCGCAATCTCAATATGGAAGAACCCTGAAACCATGGACGGTTTGCAATCCTGGTTGGGAGAAAAAGTGGCACAGATCTTTGGTGTGGCCTCCAACAGGAAAGAACCGGGCAACAGTCGATAAAGATGATATCCAACGGCTGGATGAAGGCGAATTTCTCAACGACAATATTATCAGCTTTTATCTTCGCTATCTACAAGACCGGCTTGAGAAAGAGCGGCCAGAGGTCCTCAAGAAGGTGTACATTTTTAGTACATTCTTCTTCGAGAAGCTCAGATCAAATCGTGGCAAGATCAACTATGATGGGGTCAAAGCCTGGACTGCCCGCGTCGAACTGCTGTCATACGAGTTCATTGTTGTTCCCGTTAACGAAAACGCGCACTGGTACCTGGCCATTATATACAATGCACCTCGTCTTCTGCAACAAGAGGTGAAAGCGGAACCAAACATCAAGGAGTCTTGGAATACACAAGATGCAATAATTGTTGAGGATAATGACCCAGTAATGAATCGTGCAGAGAGTCTTCCTGCTGCAACAAAGCCTCCCATTGTGTCTATAGATGTGGAAGTTACCCGCTCAACCAGAAGCCGGGCGATTAATGACAGCAACCCTTCTCTAATTGATGACAAGCATACGCCGAGCATAGCGACTCCTGGCAGAACAAACAAACGACAGTCGACTGGAGGAAACCAGAAGTTCAGCCTTGACGATTCAAAAATCATTACACTCGACTCGCTAGGCTCATCGCATCCACCAACCTGCAGGTGTCTAAAGGACTATCTCTTTGAGGAAGCAAGGCACAAGAAGGGCTTCGAGATCAACAGTGTACCCAGCGGCATGACTGCTCGAGGCATTCCGATGCAAGACAATTTCTGCGACTGTGGTGTGTACGTCCTGGGTTACATGGAAAATTTCCTGAAGGACCCAGATGAGGCTGTTCGAAGACTCCTTCACAAAGAAGACACCGAATGGAAAATCAACGCCCCTGAGATTCGTGCCAAGGTGAGGGATCTTCTCTTCGAATGTCAAGAGAAGCAGCATGAGCGTCTAGAAAAAGAAAAGGAGATAAAGAGACAGCGGAGGGCAACAAGGGGTCCCGTCTCCTCACCGCAGATACCTGCCTCTTCACCACAGGTGCCCCGAAGAGAACCAGAGACACCACAAGTCAGCCGTTATCTAACAACCCCATCAGTAAACGGCGCCAGTGGCTCGCCCATTGAGGCGGCTAGACAAACAGGGACCACTTCTTCATATTTTGCAGTTGCTTCTGCCGAGAGGCCAGGCCAGTCCCCAACGTCCAAAAGAGTTGATGAACCATCCCTCGTCCAACCTCTCAGAGAGGACTCGGGCAATGAGTCTAAGGCCTCTAGCTCAGGAGATGTGTATCACTCGGCTCGATCATCGCCTATCAACAGCGTACCACCTGTCCCTTCTGGGTTGACCACAGAAGGGTTGCGCGACGAGCGGCCGCCTAAGCAGCCTTCAACTCCTGAATTCGTACACAAGTTACCTGACTCGCCTGATGGCATGGCCCCAACAGCCACTTCATCTACTGTGAAGAGGGCTAGTTCACCGCTGCTCTCTCTAGTAACAAGACAGCATCCATCGCCAGGATCTGGAGGCAGCCAGCGAGCTGTTCAGCTCGAACAGACTATTGTGAGAAGCATAGAGGACGACATGTCACCTCCAAGAGGACCACAATATGACGGAGTTGATCAGTCTATCGACTTGACAGTATAAGATTATTTCTGTCTTCGTCGGTGATGGCACGACGAGTTTGTCTATGAGAACAGGGTGTCGGGGGATTTAGCCCCTACAGCTATGTATGATTACGATAGTTTCAGGTGCTATAGCATGTTATCACTACAGTTCCCTATGCTCCGGCTGCTTGGGGCACGAAATCGAAAGGGAAAGAGGTGACATAACGAAAGAGAGACATTAGAGGTGTAGAAAGACGATCAAAGTTTATACCCACCACAAAGGCTTTTTCCTATTTAACACCCGACTCCTGAAGCATCATCGGTCCCCAGACCTATTGATCCCCAATATGCATGCTAATGATATATAACATGTGGTGTGAATTATAGTCTCCTCCACGTCTATTGAGTGGTTGGTTCAAGTATCTATTATGCTTTTTTATTCATCTTGCTCGTCTCCATTCGCGCTCTCATTCGTGCCGTTTACCGCTGGCCGCTGTATCCTTGGAATCTCGAAAATGAAACCTCCATTGCGTCCAGCCTTTGCGGGAGGGTTCCATCTGCCAAGTCGATGTTCGTTTCCGATAGCTACAGCCACGCAAAGACCATCTTTGCCTCTATCACCACGCTCAAATATGTCGATATCGTTTACAACACCATGAAGAGGGCCATGAACATTCTCCTCATGGGACGTCTTCTCTCCGTCTTCATGCTTGGCGAGGACCCCACGGAACTCAATCTTGCGCTTATCCTCACTGAGTTGCCAGATTCGAATATGACCATCCCAACTGCCAGTCAGAATAACGTCAGAGTAGGGAATGGTTCGGATAGCGGTGATCCAACGGGGTGTGGGAGGTGGCACGATCTTGGGGTCTGGGTTCACTTCGGCCGATGCCTCCTCGGGCTCCAGGGGCGGGTCGATGCCATGTGCAATGGGCTCTATGTACACAGGCTTCTTCTTCTGCACACTCCATAGAGCAAGAGCACCGTTGTCGCTCCCCGTGACAAAGAGATCGTCGTCGATCATGGCTACTCGGTCCATGCTACCTTCGTGAAGGAGAGATCGAGGGTGAACACCCGTAGGACGTGACTTCTTGTCTACAGCACCACCGCGGAAGACAAGTTGTGTCTCCTCGGCGACCTTCCAGAGACGCGCAGTACGGTCTCGTGCGCCAACGCTAACACATCGCTCTTGCGCAAGGGCATCGACATCGAGAATTTCGTCCTGGTGACCAAACAGCGTTTCAACATAGGCCATTTCATCTAAGCTCCAGACCTTTACCGTGCGATCTTTGGAGCATGAGTAAAGCTGATTCGTTCCTCTTCGGAAGACGAGTCCAGTAACAGCGTCTCTGTGATGTGTGAAAACCTTGATGGGCTTGAGGGCATTGGCGTCGTAGATAATAAGCTTCCGGTCTGCACCACCAGTGGCTACATATTTGCCATCGGGAGAGGCTGCAACAGCAAGAATACGGTCTGTATGGCGCTGATAGTTCTTGTCTTTTGACTTTGTCGTATTTCCTTTGAGCCACGCCTCCAACACAGGCCGCTTCCTCGGAGGTGCTGGGGGCTTTTTTGGCTTCCGCTTGGTTGTCTGTGGGTACTGGTGTTGTGGGAGATCTTGGGTCTTCCATTTCTGTAGATATAGATCCTTCGTTGTGGTGTAGATGTAGGGGGCGCATGTAGCGATGGCAGTGACAGTGTTGGTGTTGCTTCGGAAGAAGGTGCGCGAAGCGTCGTCAAATCCTAATTCCGAGGCCAATTGGCGATATACCCGACCTTTGCCCTCTGCTACATCCTCCTGCAGTCGCTCGGCAATCAGATCCCGGTCAATATCGGCGGCATCAAAACCAGTAACGTCCACGCGCTCCTTGATGTTCTCGAGGTACCGCTCTGCTAGCCGCCGTCTTCGCTCAGCGGCAGTCTCGCCCTCCTCCTCATCAGACTCGTTGTCATCCATTTCCACGTCGCTCGCGACTGAGGCGCTATCGTGGCTCTCGTCATCGTCAGAATCGCTCCCTGAGATAGACTCGTCATCTCGCTCGACTCGCTTTTTGGTGGGGCCGGCGTTCTTCGAATTTATCTTGCCAGCAGATTTTGAGGGCGCAACTCTTTTCTTTGGTTGCTCTGAAGTCTCAGTACGCTTTCGCTTCTTCTGTGCACCTGGAACCGTAAAAAAGGACGACATTGTGGCAACGTCGTGAACTTGGCTCTCTGTTCACGACTTTTGACCCGCCTCGAAGATAAATTTCTAGACTCAGAAAAAAAAAAAGATGGGCGACAGTGGATCGCGGAAAATCTAACTGACACGAGCATCCAACTGGCCAGTCATAGCCTGGTAAGTGGGTCTGGTTTTTCCGTTTCAGGCGGTCGAGAGAGGCACAAACGAACCTGGTATGGGAAGCTTCCCGAGCAAGTGTTGACGCGCAGCGCTACAGCCTAAGGAGAGCTTGCTTGCTTGGTTGCTACTACTGGACCTTGAAGTAGGCTGAACAACTACCGGGAACAACTCCTCCACAACAACATATCGCCTTTTCCTCCACTACATTTCAAATCATCGTCAACATGTAGGCCCCCCACAAGCTGCATCTACTGCTCCAGGCTTTTCTGACATTGATCAACAGGGAGGTGCTTTTGGGAATCACTGGAAAGGACTTTACTATCATTGCAGCATCCAAGGCTGCGATGCGGGGCGCCACTATCCTCAAGGCATCCGATGACAAGACCAGAGCTCTTAACAAGCATACACTTCTCGCATTCTCTGGAGAGGCCGGCGACACAGGTACTTGAATTAGGTCCACGTCGACAGGCTCCGCGATGACGACAGCTAACGCTCACTCCGCAGTGCAATTTGCCGAATACATTCAACGAAATGCCCAGCTCTACTCGATGCGAAACGAGTCCGATCTTTCTCCGTCTGGCCTGGCTCACTTTGTTCGTGGAGAGCTAGCCACTAGTCTGCGATCCCGAAAGCCCTACAATGTCAACCTCCTTATGGGTGGTGTTGACCCCATCACTGGCAAGCCTTCGCTCTACTGGCTCGATTATCTAGCGTCGCTAGCAGATGTTCCTTATGCTGCGCATGGATACGCACAGTACGTTGTTGCGAGGACTATGTTCTCAGAACAAATTATGTGAATGGACCTGGACTGGTGCTGATTCGTAACATCACAGATACTACTGCCTGTCTATCCTCGATAAGCACCATCACCCCGATATCACACTCCACCAGGGCATCAAGATCCTGACAATGTGCACCGACGAACTGAAGCGCCGATTACCAATCGACTTCAAGGGTATGGTAGTGAAGGCGGTCAAGGCGGATGGGATCGTCGACATAGAGTTTGATGATGACAAGGTTGTCAAGTGTGCTTGAGACCAGCGACAGACTGAAGGAAACATGACTTTGTACTACTAGATCGGTATTAGAGGCTAATACTGGCATCGTGAAGGTTTCCCAGCTTCGTCCTGACGATTTGTTCAGAAGCCGGGTCAGCGTGAATCGAGGGCCGTTTCGTTACAGCAGAGTTCAGTCTATCTCAGGCCACCGATCTCGGCATGAATGCTACATATCATCGTGTCTCCAGCAACTCTCTGGTGAGTCAGGCATCTCGACTCCTAGCAGCACCTACCTCCAACACTCGAGGATCAGCCGGAGTGCAATTGGATTGCCTTTGATCTTTCCGCGGCCACAAGTGTCGGTTTTCATGATATCGTGATTAATAATAGGTTGGTGATTTGTATTCTCGTATCGTGTCGTAAAAGCTGTATATGCTTTGGAAACAAGGGTCTTGTGCTTTCATGATCGAGGCTTCCGCATTATGGGACTTCGTACAGAGTACACACGTAGTATCACTGCTTCATAACATAGTATCTCGTCGGAATAGAAGATACAATGAAGCAACTGTAACCGCGTCTATCTTTGAGTGAGAACCGTATCTGACCATGTTCTGTAGCAGTCACACAGCAGTGTCATTCAACATAGTGCTTGGGGCATAGCTCTACTTGATCTTGATCATTGAAAAGGCAAACAATAAAATAGATCCAGCACGAGCTAGTCAAGCCCAGTTCACCCAGTATCTTGTGCCCAATATCCAGATGTTGTCTCATAATATAAGCATGGATAACATGACTGTGGAGCCTCGATGAGGTTGGTCAAGAAACATCCAATTCTTAGAGGCAACCCTGTCCTGCCAGTGGGCTTGCTATACGCCCCAGCCCAGGTCCTGCCTCCTGGCGTCATGCGAGGCTGGTGAGAAATAATCGGTATGGAGGGCAGCGTTACTGACCACGTGGTTGAAGACCTATATAGTAGTCATCTGAATTTTGATCATGCAATTGGCCATCATGGGATGGTTGCAATGAGCAGCAGATTCTTTCCAGATTTTAAGAATCTCCGGGATGTGTCTAGGCTAACTACTGGTCTCATCCTCATACTCACCCTTGGTTGCTGCGAAGTACAGTTACGTATCTGGATTCGCCATGAGGTATCTTAGGTACTTACAAGCATATGTCAGGTACTTAGGCAGTTTTCGGGGAAGGTAATAGGTCTTAGAAAACGAATCATTGCTAGTCCTTTCGAACTTGGTTCATGTCTTTTATCTTATAATTTATCATCGATTTGATCGTTTTCGCTTGATACTATTCCACTTTTGCTTAAATTATATACAGGCTGGATAGAGATATGCCTAAGATGGCAAAATCATACTCGTCAGGCGCCAAAGTTTGGTGAGCTGCATGTCTGATACAGAACACTGAATCATAGTGTTCCTACTCCGTAATTGTCAGATCGCTCGTGTCCCGCTTATCGGAGATTTTCAGGCTGCCGCGATCCAACTTACTTTATTTTACAGGATGTTCAACTGTTACAACGCAGCCAAACCAGGGCCGACGGGACAAGCTCAGGGTCCTTGCATATCCCTGTACGTTCCGGTGTTACACAATCTTTCTAGCAGTCTTTTTCAAGATTGTTCAAACGAAAAAAAAACTGACGCATTTGCTGTGTCCGTAAATGTTTGATTGTTCCCTTCGAAGCATTTACCGAGACATGCCGAGTCGCAAGTATTGTAGTTAGATCCGAGTTCTGACGCCAGATCCGGTAGAGTGCAGGACTTTCGACGTTGTCACCAGTGCCTCAAATCAATTTGCCTCCATGCATAGTAGTAGTGGTCGGTCAATTGTTCATGTATCACCTTATCTTCATAGCCTGTTATGTAACTGCGTTCCCTATGGCCTTTGTTGACCTCACGGTCCTGTTACCATTTCATACTTGGCAATCAAAGTAAAATTTGTACCTACGCCTAACCTTGAGTACGGAGTAGATAGCATCAATAAATCTATCACTGGGCGACAATCGTCATCGCCTGTGTTTGCCAGAGTCCCCTATTAACCCACTTTGCCCCAGCCCATCTGGGCTGTTAGCCCGCCCCAGAATCTGGCTTACCTCCCGTCCTAGCCTCCATAGTATCGAGGTACTGGTCAAGTACCAGAGGTTCCGGTTTCTGAGTGCTGCCCCTTGCCTCGAGTCACTCAACGTGTGCCTCCACCTGAATTCTTTGCCCTTCTGCAGTTGCCTCCCTTCCATACTTCTCATACAATTTCTAGGCTTTTAAGAAAAAACCGATTATGTAGAGTCAAGGAGTGCCCGCCATTTAGCCAAGGTAAGCCACAGTAAGTACAGGGTCCTCAAGATTCTGACGTCCGCACCATTAACAGCGATTCAGGACAATTCTTTTGCCCACTTAGAAGAGTCTACGGCTATGCTAGTGCGCTCTTCGTCATAAGTAGCAGGTTAGTCACTTTTCTTTTTTCCTCCCCAGCCACTTCAAGCCTCTTGACAGGCAATTTCGAGATCTCTCCACCAAACTCCGAACTTGACTGGTTGCATCAGCCGTGAGCGGTGGCCAAAAGATACTTCTCGGAGACCTCAAGGCTCGCCTCGCCCACTCACGGCCCTCCCTGACCCACTCTCACTCTAAAATCCTCCCACTCGCCTTCACCGCAGAGCAACCCCCTCCAAAAAAATCTTGAACTCGACAGATGCCCGCACTAAGCCTATTTGATCACATCAACCAATTTTTTTTTCCCACTCTTCTTTCGCCTCTCTCTTCTCAACTCTGTCCCTTTTCTTCTCTTCCTCCCACAACAAACCCTTCATCCCACAAACCTCCTCCATCCCCCCTCCATCCGTGTTATTTTCAAGACTCTGTCTTTCCTTCGTCTCTCCTTTGAAGATTCTGCGTGTTCTTCGAGGGAATAATTGCATAGCACTGACATTTGTTTGTGCTCAAAAGTAATCTATTTCGGGAAATTATTGGAAGCGTTGGTCTTCCGTTTCTTTCTCTCGTCTTTCCTGTCTTTTCTTCCGACGGGAATTCCACAACACTATCACTCTCTTTCGTATTTGAGAGTGCTATTCGCCGGCTCCGGATCCTCACGCGTCTTTACGACCCAACTATCTTTCTACGTCTATTCTGATCCGAATCACGACTGTCATCATGGCTGATCAAATCAACATGGGTGGTCTCTCCCTCAACGATGGCGCCCAACAGGGCCCTCCTCAGGGTCAGCGATCCTACATTCCCCCTCATATGCGCCGCCAGGGCGGCGCTCCCCAAGGTGGTCCTCCTGCTATGAACGGAGGTCCTCCTCCCGCTGGACCTGGTCCCAACGGTCTTGGCAACAGTGCATGGGCTAAGTAAGTGTTTCTTTTCTTGTATATGAACTTGATCGAACAGTCATTAACATCTCGCAGCCAAAACTATGGTGCCCGTCAATCCAACTGGGGCAACGACGTTCCTACCTATCAGAACAACACCAACAACAACAACAACCGCCGGGGCGGCTGGGGCGGTCGAGGTGGTTACAGCGGCGGTGGCGGCAATGTGGATGGTCACTCTGGAGGCGGTGGTGGTTACACTGCCCGCGGCTCTGGTGATGGCCAGTGGCGCGATGGAAAGCACGTTCCTGGCCCGGCTAACCCCCGTGTCGAGCGTGAGCTTTTTGGTACTCCCGATGACCCTTCCAAGCAGCACACCGGTATCAATTTTGAGAAGTACGATGACATTCCCGTCGAGGCTTCCGGTCAAGAGGTTCCCGAGCCTGTCCACCAGTTCACCACTCCTCCTCTGGATGAGCATCTTTGCCGCAACATCGAGCTTGCTCACTACAAGGTTCCCACTCCTGTCCAGAAGTACTCGATCCCCATCGTTATGGGTGGTCGTGATCTGATGGCCTGTGCTCAGACTGGTTCCGGAAAGACGGGTGGTTTCTTGTTCCCCATCCTCTCCCAGGCCTTCATCAACGGCCCTTCTCCCGTGCCCGCTAATGCCGCTGGCCAGTTCGGCCGTCAGCGCAAGGCTTACCCTACCTCCTTGATTCTGGCCCCTACACGCGAACTTGTCTCCCAGATTTTTGATGAGTCTCGAAAGTTCGCCTACCGATCTTGGGTCCGACCTTGCGTTGTCTACGGTGGTGCCGATATTGGTTCTCAGCTCCGACAGATTGAGCGTGGCTGCGATTTGCTTGTTGCTACTCCTGGTCGATTGGTCGATCTCATAGAGCGAGGTCGTATCTCCCTGCAGAACATCAAGTACCTGGTCCTTGATGAGGCCGATCGTATGCTTGACATGGGTTTCGAGCCCCAGATTCGCCGCATTGTGGAGGGTGAAGACATGCCCCAAGTTCAGGACCGTCAGACTCTCATGTTCTCGGCTACCTTCCCCCGCGATATCCAGATGCTTGCCCGCGATTTCCTCAAGGACTATATCTTCCTTTCTGTCGGTCGTGTTGGTTCTACTTCCGAGAACATTACCCAGAAGGTCGAGTACGTTGAGGATGTCGACAAGCGCTCCGTTCTGCTGGATATTCTTCACTCCAACGCCAATGGTCTGACTCTGATTTTCGTCGAGACCAAGCGTATGGCCGATTCGCTTTCGGATTTCCTTATCAACCAGAACTTCCCAGCTACTTCCATTCACGGTGATCGTACCCAGCGTGAGCGTGAGCGCGCTCTTGAGTTTTTCCGCAACGGTCGATGCCCGATTTTGGTCGCTACCGCTGTCGCTGCTCGAGGTAAGTTTATAATCATGATACAAAAACAGAATAAGAACTAACTCCCTCGAAAGGATTGGACATTCCCAATGTTTTGCACGTTATCAACTACGATCTTCCTACTGATGTTGATGACTATGTTCACCGAATTGGTCGAACCGGTCGTGCCGGAAATACCGGTATTGCGACCGCTTTCTTCAACCGGGGCAACCGCGGAATTGTCCGGGAGCTTATGGATCTCCTGAAGGAAGCTAATCAAGAGGTTCCTGCTTTCCTCGAGACCATTGCCCGCGAGTCTTCCTTCGGTGGTCGTGGTGGTCGTTCTCGTGGTGGTGGTGGTCGTGGTGGTGGTGCAACACGTGATTTCCGTAAGTTCGGCGGAGGCGGCGGTGGCGGCTTCGGCGGCAACAACGGCGGTGGCGGCGGTTTCAATGCTCCTTCCCAGGGCTCAGGCTATGGTGGAGGCGGTTTCGGTGGCTCCGGCGGCTACGGAGGTGGTGGCTACAGCGGCGGCGGTGGCTATGGAGGTGGTGGTTATGGAAACCCCAGTGGCCCCGGAGCTCAGTCTTCTTGGTGGTAAATATTTCGACACCATCGAGAAAGGCGCACCTGACGAGGTGTGGAACGATGCTAGCAGACGCATTCTGTAGCATCACCCGTTTGCGATTTTCTTTTATGTTTTTTTCTCTCGATGTTATCTGGTTGCATGCACGACTTGCATTTGGACGACACGGCGACACCATGACCTGTGGCAGACGAATGCCATCGCTACTGGCAACAGGCAGTATTGGGTTCGGTCCAGGGACTTCACGAAGCATCTGATAGATTGCGTTTCTTTGATTTCGGCGTACTCGTCGCTTGATACCCTTAGACCGAGATGTGGGGAGCTTTCAGACGTTGGCAGCACGCTGTGATGCAGACGGATCTAGGCTTATGAGCCAACAGATCTGACACAGCATTACGAATATTATGTTTCCGCCGTCTACCTGGGGTTATCCCCTTTACCCCAAGGGCATTTTTCACGCATTCACGATAGAGGGTCATGTTTTCGCCGTGCACACACATAGACAAAAGTGGATTTCTCGGTTCTCTGGTCACGAATTGCTCGCTGGTCCCTGTTGGGAACGGGGACCGGAGGGAGAGCAATCAGCACAGCTGGAGGGAACAAAGGTTAAAGGTCAACAGGACGGTTATGTCTGTTTTAATATCTAAGCAGATCGGAGAGCACGAGCGTTGCCGCGCGACGCCCACAGGTTATGGATTTTGGTTTGGGCGGCACGGCATGGAAAGGAAAATAAAAGCTCTTGCTCTTTGCAAGTCAGGAGGACACGACGAAGGCTTTGACTCCATGGGATATGAATGGGTCATGAGGCTTCTGAAGACGGGACCATGAATGCATGGGCTCAGTTCCCGTAGTAGAACAGATAACCAGACTGGACTGAGGAGTCCTGATTAAAAAAACGCCTTGTTTTATATTGATGTCCCCTGATTGTCACTGTGTATTAGTAGTGGATGAGTGCGCATGCTTCTGATAAGAGAGGTGCGGTGTGTTTCTTTCTTACCTTGCTTAATCAATCATGCTGCGTAGAGCTTGATATCAGTGAGCTTAAGGCTTCTGACCCTAAGATTAGACCCTAAAATACCTAAGGATCCTAAAGATGTACTAAGTCTATCCTAAAGATTCTGTATCTTTAGAAAAGAGGTCCGGATTTTTCTTTCGTCCTGTCCTCAGGCTCTGGATAAGGTAGTAGGGACCTAGGTTAGTAGGTAGCCAGCCAGAGGCAGCCAGCCAAGAGAGCCCGTGAGTGACGTGAAGCTCTCAGCCCAGCCCCCAACTTTTCCCACATCCATTCCATCAATGCCGCCTCATTCTCTTCCCCGCCCAAAACCTGAGACCTTCATTATAATACTACACCCAAGTCCGCACTAGGCGAATGATTCTTAAATCTGCATGGCTGATTTGCCCCAGCTTCAACTATAATAGAATCCCGGAATATCTGTCGCATTGCAACACACGATAAGCGAGGCACACAACCGATCATGGGCGTCTTTGACAGCCTCGACGCAGGCGTCACCAACCTGTTCGGTCAATGGAACGTCTATTCGACTGGTCTAGTGACCCTCCTGCTGGCTGTGGTCTCATATCGAGTTATCTCGACCCGCGATCCCGATGTGCATCCCATGCTCCTAGCTCGCCAAGCCGTCCCGTCTTCAGTCCGAAATGAAGGAGAGAGTCCTATCTATCGGTCCCAGGCTGCCCCTCATGGCATGCCGCTCAATACTGGCCTTAATGTGAAGGATGCTGGAGCTTCTAAGTGGTCTCGCGGTCGTGATGGCGACTTGAGAGATATCTGGAAGAGGGCGGCTGAGGGCGGCGAGAACGGGGCCAAGGGAAGGATTCTGACTGTCCTCGGTTCCCAGAACGTCGTGGATCATAAGCTCGGTATGGTTGGGACCTGTCAGCGAAAATGGACAATGCTAATAAAACCAAGATGATATCACTCGTCAGATTAATCTTATTGGTCAGCACATTGCCGAGACTGGTGGTATTAGGGTTGCCGTTTACCTGCCGAACTCAGTTGAACTCTTGGTAACGCTTTTCGCCTGCAGCTTTTATCAAAACCTCACAACGGTTCTGATCCCTTTTGATGTGTCCAATGATGAGCTTGTTTCTATGTTACGCCGCTCTGCTGCTGATACCTTGATTACTGCTCCTGGCGCATTCCTTTTCGATGCTGTAATCCAGGCCTACCCATCTCTTCGACAGCTCATTTGGGTCACAGACGAAGGAAGTAGCCACATGGACTGGAATGAGATCCCTGAAGGTACCGGGGGCAACATCAACGTCGCTACTTGGCAGGATATTCTTCGTGACTCCCCCGCCCATGCCGGCACCGAGCTCCCGACTATTGACCCCTCGAAGACTCCCTCCGATGTCGTCACCTTTTGGCAGACTGAGCCTGGCGAGGTTGAGGAAATGGTGCGCTTCAGTCAAGCCAACCTTGTCTCTGCTATTTCTGCTCAACTCGCTGCTATCCCAACCAAGGAGCGCATCAACGCATCGGATCTTTTTTTACCCGCTGATTCTCTTGCCAACGTCTATACACTCGTTCTTACACTCGGCGCTCTCTATTCGAATGCTTCCATTGCGCTGAACTCGGTCGCCGGCAAGTCACCAGACCTGGTTCTAGCAACTCAGGGAGTTGCTCCCACTGTTTTGGTTGCTAGTCCCGAGACGCTTCTCAAGACTCATGAGGAGTCCACTTCTAGGCTGACATCTTCTTTGGCCAACGCCTCTCATGTCATGGCAACTCGTTCTCTGGCCCTGGAGGGAGTTCATGCCACCTCCAACTTGCTTTCTGGTTTCTCTTCTGGCGCAGCCCCGGCCCTTGGCACAACACCTGGCAAACTTCGTCTGGTGTTAGTTGCAGAGCGTGCAGGTTCCGATACCCCTCTCCTCCCGGCCAACGTTTTGTCGGATCTACGTATCTTTACTGGGGCGAGGGTTGTGTACGCTTTAACCGCAGCCAAGGTGGCTGGAGCTATTTGCCAGACCGCTATCTACGACTATCGACTCCCGGTTGATGCCAAGACACACTTCGGTCCTCCATTGACCAGTGTCGAGCTATATCTCAAGGACGCCGGCGCTCACAAGACTACTGATGAGAAAATCGAAGGCCATGTAAGTTATCCACCAGCACCTAAATCCCTTGACATGCTAATACATTCGTAGATTGTCGTGAGAGGCCCTTCCGTAGCTGGAGGAGAAGTCAACGTTGGGATTCCCGGAAAAATTCGACATGACAATACCCTTGCTTATGCCTGAATTTGTAGAGCTGGGTATGATATAGGGTGGTGATGTCAGAGGAGATGGAGACAGCAAGATATACAGATTGATCGAACTTGGCCTCTCAGTCCATAGAGAATTCTATCTAGCATTTATGATCTTTTCATGGTTCGCTCGAAACCGAGAGAATACGATATATAAAAGTATGGCGTTCCCTTATTCTTGTCCAATACCATGCATTAGATATCGACCCAGTTGGATCAGGCTATTTCTTTCATGTCTATATTGCCCTGATCCAATGTGAGTATGGCAATAACGTTTCACAAACAACACGAAGCAATAAATAATCACGCTTATATACTACCAAAAGGCCCTGTAATCTTTGTGCTATGAACAAGGTCACGCGACCAGTTGTAGTTCGAGAATCTGTGCCCATTAACACTACCCTATACCAAGATGTTGCTCAAGGGTCCTTGTTGTTATGACGTCGAGTCGCACGGACATGGGGCTGAAATGACAGCTGTGCCGCTTGAACGCCTGAAGATCACAATAATATGGTTAATCGAGTGTCAGATCAAAGACAATGAGCGGGATTCAGACCGAGAATTTGGTATTGCTTAAAGGGATTAAAGGAATATACTAAAAGGGCTAGCAAGGTGGATGTCTCGGAAGTACAAGTTCCACGTGGGATCGGCCGAGATGGTTGCACCAGCAAACACAGTTACCTATTTGACTGAACTAAATAGATAGTTTAAAAGGATGAATAACTTAAACCTTTACGGGTATGAAAGAGTATCACTCTCGTGAGGTATCGTAGACAATTCAACCAACGAGTTACATATTTTCCTTTGATCAGGGTTCTTACATGAATGATCCGGAAGAGCTCGCATGCCAAGTTAACGGGAAAAAGGCAGAAGCTCATGCATTGAAATGCAGCCCAAGACCAAAAAACCCTTGTCCCGACTTGCGAGACCCCTGGCCCCTGCATCGTCATTCCCAATCCAGAAGCCCGGACGAAATGTATGTGCTCCATTGTTTATTCCCGGCATTGGCTAAATTGTCAGTTCTTTCAGGGTCTTTGAAGAAGCGAGAAGGAAAATCAACACAACAAGGCAAATGCAGCTGCATATTTTGCCTTTTAGTGTAGTGATTGGATTAGGCAGACAAATGCATTCCCAGAAAGGGGTGTAACACAGCCTTGCCAAGGAAATTTATCTATTGACCTTGTTGTGACTGTCCGCCAGAGACAACTCAAGATTTGCGGCGAGAATTCGATGGACCCATCATTCATCAGAGCCTAGACTTGGCTAGCGGAAGCAAGAACACGTAGGGCCTCTATCCTAAGCTTAGGGGGCTTTTTATGAAGCTTATTCTAGCATTCTCTTCTCAAGTATCATGTTTTGTTGCTCCCTGAGGCTTAGCTAGCTTAAATGGGCTTCAGCCGTAACTAATTTCAAGGGTCCATTCAAGCTTTGCTTTTGCTGAACCAAGCCTAGCTAACAAGCCAAGGAGCTCCTCCAACCAACTGTAAGAAGATAGATAAAACATGCCGTATCCAATGGGATGCGAAGGAAGTTTCACCAAAGATCAACGAAGCGGCCACTGTCGCAAACAAATATTGTCTCTTCATCCCTTACCGGATAAGAGGTGATATGCTAGATGTACGATATGTCGGCATTGCAGACCTGCATCCTCCTTTGGGTTATGATTGACAAGCTAATAAGAGCTTCCTCAAACTGAAGTTTGTGCTTGACAGAAACAATAGGAGCATATAGCTTTCGGTGATGTGATACCATTATGGTCAAGTAATGGCAGAAACCTGACCCTGTATAGACAACTCTACACATTGAATGTGGAAGAATCCAGTTACTTTTATCATCGACAAGGTAGGCAAGGCACCTTATTTGGTATTATATTGGCTCGTTTCTTGATTACTCCTACGTCGGGGCCTTCGGCCATACCAAACATGAACATACCACATCCTCGTGCCCCATTAGGGGGAATTTGCCTATTCCATAATTTAGACTATCTCTTTTCGTCTCTCTGTTCCACTACAACCACAGCGCCCTCAGTCTCCCCAGAAGATTTCGTTTTGGCAATTGAATCGACGAACATGAGTTGGAGCTGAAGAGGGGAAGCAAGATTGATATACCTAATGGGCATATATTTTCCTACCTTCTCCTTACTTCAACCCCCGCTGCTCGACCCCTTTCGGCGACGCCGTCACTTTTAGCCCCGCGTGTGCATTGCACTAAAGTACCGAAATCAAATCAACTACTAAGCTAAACCACCAAACGCTCGTTGAAATTCCGTATATTTATTTTACGACTATCATTGCCATCACTGCCCCTTCGCATGTCGTAAACCGCCAACGCTGTCGCGTCAACCCACGCAAAGGAAGCTCCCCAAACGATCGAATAGCCCAATGAGCCAGAATGGCACGGCGGCAGCCAAACCCTCCGCGGGTCAAAATACAGCTGCTCGTGTTGGGATGAAGAAGATATCGAGGCTCTTTGCCTTTACACGACTTGGGCGCGGTCGCCCAGAGAGCGCCAATGGACACCACCAGACCGAAGATTCCGCTTCTACACGAGAGAGCTCCCCCGATGTTCACCAACTTACATCACGACGTCGCCGCGGCGCAGCGCCGGAGCATAGAAAACCTGCAAGAAATGGCCTTAGCAGACTTATTGCCGATGAAGAGAATCAGCCCTGTGCCATCTGCGCGACAATAGATTTCCCGTCACTGCTCAATTGGCGCCCAGGACAGCCGCGGCCTTGGATTCCCCTGGCTCACACCCTCGCCGAGCTCTCAGCTTGCCCTTATTGCATTTTCTTTCAAGCCTTAGTAGGCGCTGAGCCGGACATAACACGCAAGTTCACGCCTTATCTGCGCATTCGCCAGGCATTTGAGCGCCTCGGAGTTGGAGAGAAACATGAACTCGGAGGTGCGGTCATATTTGAGGTCACTACAAAGAGCAAGGTGCTACCGTGGGGTTATATCGTGCGCATCGTGGATGGGGATGACGATATGGCTGGGTACAGCGAGACTACACCTGTGATCCGGGGCCGTGTGATACCCCCCAAGCTGGACATTGCGTTACCTCGGACCTGGCTGGACTTTTGCCGGTCCAACCATTCTCACACCAAATGCGCTTCATCTGGGCCCCCGATCCGAGGTCTCAAGCTTGTGGACTGCCAGGACAACCAGGTGGTGTTTGTGGACGACCTCAACGTGGAGGCACTCGAGTATGTCACACTGAGCTATGTGCGAGGCAGCCCGACCGACGAAGAATGGGATCATAATGGCTTGCCTGAGGTGCTACCTCCGCTGCTTACCGATGCCATAGCTGTGACCAAGTCTCTTGGTTTCCGATATCTCTGGGTTGACCGTTTTTGCTTTCCCCAATATAACGCGCACGAGCGCCGACGGCAATTGGAAAAAATGGGAGATATTTATGCTCGATCTGCATTAACTATCATTGTCGCAGCTGGCCAAGGCGTGGAAGACGGTATTCCCGGTATCAGTGTGGTGCGTGAAGAGCAGCTATCGCTGCAGACCGAGGCTGGATGTTTCACCACATCACTGACGAGACCTGATGTTGAAGTGGCCAACTCTAAGTGGGCATCCCGTGGCTGGACATATCAGGAAGGGCTTCTATCACGTCGTCGTCTTGTCTTTACTCCATCGCAAATCTACTTTCAGTGCCAAACCTTCCACTGTCATGAATCCATCTCTTTCCCTTTGCAGACAAAACCTGCCCTCAACCTCGGCCGCGTATTCCCTGATAACGGTGCTGGCGGTTGTACAGGCGATTTTAGGAACACCGTCAGCGGCTACGTCAGTCGTGAATTCTCATTCCCAGAAGACCGCCTGGACGCCTTCAGAGGTATATTGGACAGGTATGCCCAGATGGACAATGCTCTGGAAACCGTTCTTGGGCTCCCTCTCTTCCATCAAAAGGACTTCAAAAACGTGTCTAGTCCCACACGAACTGATCGGCTAGCTGTCGGTCTCGGCTGGATGTACGACCCCCCAGGCAATGCCGATATATCGACACACCCTTTGCAGCTTCAGGGCCCATTCCCTTCATGGAGTTGGCTTGGCTGGAAGCTCCGCCCTGAGTATACTGGACATGGGCCAAATCTGAGCTTTTACCAAGTTGGCGAGGAAACTCCTGTTGTCGACAACATTTCTGCAGTTCCCAATATGACAATTTCTATTGGCTTCAAGGATGATAAGATTCTCTGTTGGGAAACAGAAGGGAAAGAAATCGCCGCTCGCTCAACACCTATCACCTTTCTCCGCCTCACGACGTATTGCTTCGAAATCCGTCTTATGGTGCCTTCTCCTGCTACATCATCCGCTTCTACGTCCTCAAGCGCAGCAGCAATCACATTTACGTCGCCCGACCTCCTCGACGCCTTTCATTCTCCCATCGCAGCTCTACTCCTCCGCGCAGCGCAACCGTCCCCCGAGTCCCCTTCCGAACTCCCGCCAGGCGAGCATGAGCTTATTGGCGCTTTTATTTCTGGCCGCGATTGGAAGGTCGACGAGTCCTACGATTCTGCCAGCGTTCTTATCTGTGGCCGGCGCAACTGGAACGCTAAGGACATTTTGGTTCGTCTTGGTATACTTGAGCTTGGTGCTGGTGGCTTGCTTGGTGTGGACGAGGATACAGCTGTTGTCAAGGGGGCGATGAAAAACGAGAGGAGGCTAGACGTGCAGCTGAGGGAGCTCGATATCTATTGATAATCGCCTTCATGTATGCATGCACCTGCGTGCTATAAGTCCCATTTTCATGGCACGCTCAATTTTCTTTTATCCTTGTCTGGGTTTCCTGGTCGGCCATAAAGGATGATATTGATAGCCATATATGTAATGAGTATCTGGATAGATCCGGAAGTGTATAACAGATGGATGAGTATTGCATGGATGGCCAAATGGTTGGTATGGTGTTCGTCGGTTGTCTTACTTACTTAGATACCATCTCACATGTTTACGGAATATCATAGTGTAGAATATAATGATTAATATCTGGAAAGTCTATTACGAGAGAAAGAGGCGCAGGGCAACTGGCTTCAGCTAACAGGTACCTACCCAGGGGGGAGGCAAAACAACTTAGGTTGGAGATACCCTAAATGATGGAAAGACTCAGGTAACTTAGCCTAAGCTCAGGGGACTCTTTATTAAGTTTATTTTAGCATCATCTTTGGACGACGTTCCTCGTCTATTAATATTGCTAATCTGCCAGATGTTGCAGCCAACACTACAACGTTATGTCTGTCCTGCAAGTCATACAAAATACCCATGCTGACCGCCCTTGTCCATTAGGATCTATTCTTTGGAAGTGACGAGGACGAAGAAATCAAGAAGTCGAGCAGATCGGCCGTTTTGCTGTTCGTTGGCTTCCCCCACAACTCACAGAATAACTAAGGCATGAGATGAATGGCGTCCTGATGATGAGAACGATACTTGGCAGTGTGATGTTCAAAGATAAATATACTAACGTTAAAGAAGGGGTGAAATACTAGTAGTCTAAGAGCGATATATGCAACTCGTCTCCAAGACCCTCCAAACTTTAATGCAGATATTTGCATCAAGGGCTGCTGTGGACTGTGAATAGCAAAAACTTGGATAGTCCTCACTTTCAGTGTGAAGGAAATGGCAATGGTGTAGGTATGATCTGTGTTCCTGGACCCCCCACCTTTTTACTTAGCGACCTTGAGAGTTTTTGGTAAGGCATCCCACCTGATACCTACCTAAAAATACAACAACAAGACCAGACCGGAAAGGGCTGCAATTACTTGAAAGTTGGTACATACATCGCTGTTGATCTTGGCACCGTCGACATCATTCTGTGTTTCAGAATCCCGCGTTTATGGAAGGCCCAGTCACACGGAACCTGAGGCAAATCTGATCAATTCGTTGTACATGAGGCACAGCCTCTTCAAGGCCCAACGACTGACACCCCACACTCATCACTATCTGAATCCGAATTCAACGCCTTTTCACCTCTATATAACAACACTGACTCACCAATGTTGCTAAGTTCAGCCGTTAAGCCGCTGAAAAGTCAGATGAGTGAACCGTGAGCAGAGAAGCTGTAACGTTTGAGGCTTATTCAAACCTCCGCCATTCATTCTATCATTCGCTCCACGACATCTCTCATCAATCTGATACATATCATGGACCCCTCACCACCACCACCACCACCACCGGCCTACTCAGAAAGGCCTCCAATACCTCCCCGAAAGCCAGTCAACCCCTCAACTTCAGCGGTTTACCAGACAACACCTTCTGCTGCGTCTTCGTCAACATCAACTCCTGGACCATATATGCACACTCTTTCTGCTGGGCCATGGCTTGGCCCAGATCCGCGATCTTCGTCTACACAGTCTCTCCTACCCGACACTTCACGAGATGGCCAGGCTACAAACCCTGCTGATTACTTAGGTCGGCGCAAACTTCTGATCATCTATATTCATGGTTTCCTAGGAAACGACCAGTCTTTTCAATCGTTTCCCGCCCATGTTCATGCTCTGCTGGCCAACCTCCTCGCCGAGTCTCATGTCATTCACTCTAAGATTTACCCGCGGTACAAGACATATCGCTCAGTAGGCGTCGCACGAGATAACTTCAGCGAGTGGCTTCGTCCCCACGAGTCCCCAAATACTGATGTAGTTCTTGTTGGGCATTCGATGGGAGGTATCCTGGCTGCCGACGTCGTGCTTATGGTTCGTCATCTTAAATCGTTGTACACATGGATATTGCTAAACTCAACGACAGCCCAACCCAAGTCCATATGGTTTATATCCTTTCAAGCATCGAATTTTAGGACATGTATCCCTGGATTGCCCATTCATTGGCCTTCATCCTGGTATCGTTGTGTCTGGTATAACTAGCTTATTCAAACCCGCAGCTACACCACCACAAGATAGCAACCAGAGAGGTACCAGTGACACAACTCCCACGAGCCCTGAGGCGTCAATTCCCGGTGACCCCAGTGTCTCCTCACTATATCTCACCAACTCTCAAAGCACTGATCCTGCATCATCCACAAGTCTTCCGTCCATTGCATCCTCGTCTCAACCGCAATCCGATCCCTTCGCTAACCAACCCTATTTCAACCAACCTTTCTTCAATGACTCGGGCTTGCAAGAACGCCCTTTTGTACAACGAATGCTTCACTTCGCCAACAAGTATCGATCCGAGGGTTTGATACAGGCTGCCGCCAAACACATATTCTCATACCTTGAGTTTGGCAGCTGCCTTGCTGACCCGACAGGACTTGAGTCCCGGTATCGCAAGATACGTGCCCTGGAAGACATTGATGATCTTCAACCAGAAGAGATGAACCAGAGCTCAGCCAGACCTTTGACGAGAGTTCGCTTTGTAAACTACTACACTCTATGCACGGGGCGCCCAAAATCACCCAACGCAAGCCCTGATGTTAGTAGCCCTCAGCTTAGTACAGCTAACACAGCTCACCCCGAAACGAGATATGCTCAATCGAACAGTTCAGCATCTTCGTCTTCCGTGGAGTTGGACTTTTTACCAACCAAGACAAATGCCAAAGAACAGATCCAACCGCATACCCGCCAGGAGAGCCCTTTGCCTATCATCACCTTGGAGCATCGTGATACCCTCGGGAATTCTCGAGATCACCAAACTATACTAGATTCATATGTAAAAGCCCGGGCATCGGATGCCACAATAAAGGACAATCAAGTCGATGACTACGAGGCTTTAGCTTCTGATGTCAACCGGTTGTCAATGCAGAGCATCGATCCTACGCCAATTGACGAGGAATCTCCTGCCCATCCTCTGCCCGAAACTGCCACCCTTAGCTTCCAGGACGAAACGCCTGCTGAGTCCGAGGTAACGACCAATTTGTTACCAGGAAAAGAAGAGGCAGATCTGCCTCCTCTCCCTGACCCCCCAACAACCCCGGATATGCCCGACCCCAGTTTGTACATGGAAAAAGACGAGCGCAAGCAAGTTGAACGCGAGGCCAAGCGCATTAGACGTGCCCACGAGAATGCTCTGAAAGACCATGCTAAGGCAGTACGAGAGCGTGAGAAACTCATCGAAAAGCGCCAGAAGCGTTCACAAAAAGAGGCAGAAAAAGCCCTGAAAGAGGCAGCTCGGCGGGAAAAGGAAGCTCTCAAGGAATCGCAGAGGAAAGAGAAGGAATCGCAAAAAGAAGAGCAACGCCTTGTCAAGGAAGCTTCCGAGCACGAAAATGAGGCCCATAAGGTGCAAGATCATGAAGATACCCAGGGAAACAATAACCTTGAGAGCCAATACAAACTTGAAGCTGAAGCCGAAGCCGAAGCCGAAGCCGAAGCCGAAGCCATCACGAAGGCTGGTAGCCTTAAGCCATCAAAACCTCGGAAACTCCGAAAATTCTGTAATCTGCCTACCAAGGGTGGCAGAATGGATGATCCAACCTGGGTCGACATCTACATGGCAGACGTGGACGAAGTTGGTGCACACTGTGGTCTTTTCTTCGCAGGACAACATTATGAGAAGCTTGTTGGTGATGTTGGCAACCGAATTATGGGGTGGGTGCAAGATGACATGACCAGGAGGACGATTCAGGACATGGAAAAGGGATCATTTAAGTGACAGAGGGCTGAATACATGCTGTAAGTTAGATCGGGACAACACAAATACCCATATGTGCGAGTGGCATAAAGCGATATCCAAGCATTGGGGGGAGGAGCCAGAACCAAGATCAAGAACTTTCGGGTAACCAAACATATTTAAGCAAAAGCTTCCGAAAAATAAATCTTCAGTGAATTAGCCTAAGTAGTTTTTTATTTCTAATTGTTTTTATTGTTTCATATTACAACTAAAGTCTCCTTCCTAGCTAGAGAATTAATAATTATATGGCAAGATGGCGACTTGAAAGACATATAAAGAAAATGTCAGACCTTAATAGGTTGTTAAAATAAACTCGGCAAAAGGTATCCTAAACTCAAGTATCTTAAACTTATCCTAAGCTTACCTACCATACAAAGTTACCTAAGTCTCTTTATCATTTTAGATTGAGGTCCTGAGTTTTCTTTCCTCTCCTAGACACGCATGATGGAAGTACAGCAGATCCACTGTTGCAGGCGGGCCTAGGCTCAGGTCATCACGGACCAGGGACCCATATCTATACGGACCAGGCCTTGTTTACGTGGTGGAAGGGTCCGGGTATTTTTGGAATATTCTTAGGTCTCAGGAATTGGAATGTCACTGGGGGTAGAAGTGTTTCTACTAATTGTACCAAAAGAGAAGAAGAATAAGGGAGGGTAAACACTGGAAGAAAAACAAGTAAAAAATGCAATATTCAGTGAGGTTTAATACAACATCGAGAACAATAAATATTTCTATGCCTAGGGCCCGAAACTGGCTGGATGTCGATCTGTACAATGATTTACATCAGATTGGTTGATCAACTTACAGCTCGGAACAATATTGATCATCACCTGAGTTATGTAAAGTCTCCTACGGATACAAACACTAAATTTCCTTACTGGCATGTGTTGGCAATGATGGTTAACGTCCTATTTAGAACTCCTTTTTGCAACTTCCGACTGCTAATAACACTGCAAAACCCCTCGGGCTATGAGGCCATGGCAGTCCATCAATAAATGCCAAGCTTTGAATCGAATCTCAGCTGTTAGCCCCGATTCGTCAGGTCTTCCGTGACACATGCGTGCTCAGTGACCCCGGTTTAATTTCCCCGATTGCGTTGCTTCTTCCGTTGTTTGAATGAGAACCATACTTCGGGGCCTGGGCCACACCCACCCGTGCCACCCATGCTGGGCCACCGTTTTCTCCTACCAAAACCCACCACTTTGGTCCTAGCAACATCTAGAGAATAGCTTAAGACAATGCCTAGTATAGTACTCCGTACGTAAGACTATTAAGCTGGGAACATGGATTCGATTATGCGTCTCAGTGGGTTTGGACTGTTGAATGAGATGGCGTTGAACGGCTCCTGTTTCTACACGCTAAAGGGGGTTGTTGTTGTTTTTGTCAAGGTATTAATATCATCAACTCATCGATTCCCTCGAATTCACAGTCATAGAAGCAAAGAGAATAGCAACCAGATTTTGGCGGGGGGGGGGGGGGCAAAAAGACCTGGACTTCTACATAACCTAGGGAATAAAAATATTTAGGTAGGTTTAGGTAAACTTAGTATAGACTTAGGAAGCATTTAGACCAGTTATTTTTATCATTTGGGGGAAATCTTTGGCTCTTTCTTGCTCCCTAGGGTCCAGCACATCAGACCCTGGCTTCTAAGCGCAGTTGTGGCTCCTGTAGGCTGCATGTTTCTTGTTCGCTGATTGCTCTGTAAGGGGCTACCTGATGTTGAGGGTGACCTTGACGAGTATTAGATCTGGCCCAACGTTGTGCCGCACCGTGGTTCAAGTTCTGTACAACGTGACCGCTGTAGTTGAACAGTCCATCCGTGAGATTGGATGTTGTTGGTTGACCACCAATTCTGGATTACACCAACCAGAGCACGACTCAACCGTGGTATTGCCCCTGCGGCTCTAAATACCTCCGAATCATGTTTCTTGCCGTATTTCGTGGGCATTGGCTAATAAAGTGATGGCCCTACTGATCCCACCCATGCCGTTATGTCGTACGGCTGCTCCACGTTGATTGGCCTGCCTCTTTGAAGCGAGATTATCTCCATCTCGGGCCTCTTGTCCATGACCGTTAGCTCATTCATAACCGCGCATCGTCCAGTTTAACCTAGGCATGATCACCGAATATTGACAGGGGAGAGGCACGCAATTCACGAGGAACAGAGAGGGAAAAGGGTAAGACTGAGAGAAGAATGGGAATAGCTCCAGGTACCAGTACAACAGACTAAGTAGGGACCCCCGTGGATCCATGCACCACACACACGCACGACCTGGAGGAACGCTCTCAGAAGGTCGCCATCAACAGTACCCTGAGCAAAGGTCGTGTTTGGCTTGTGTTCTCAGCCTGTTCCTGTTTCCTTGTCCCGCATCGCATCAATTTTAGTATAGGCGCCTCCCGTCGTGTCGTGTCTTGTCTTGTCTTGTCTTGACCTTGTCTCTCTTGTTTCCTGTCTCTCTTTTTTTGCTCTACTGGGGCTTCTCTCTTTGCTCTTGCTACCCTTTGTCACCGACCCTAATACTCTCATTCTTTTGCTCTGTTGTCTTCACTAGTCACTCTCTTTATTCTTTTTCCCTGAACGACATCGCTCTTTTTGTACCATCCCTTCTGAGACGAATCCGGACGACCAAAAATCACGACGTTGACGACGACTACTCAACTAGCGCTCCTGTTTGTGCCTGTCGCCATACAATTGTCGATAATAGTAATTGGAAATTGAGATTGAAAAGGAAGGATAACCAACATCCAAGAAACCGGGAGGACCATTGTTGCTTGTGCACATCCACCTACCTACGCAAACAAGAAAAAACGGGAACAAAGCAAGCTCATATCATCAGAGCCAGCACTCACCACGCAATACAACATCACCAATCACGATAGACCTACCGCTCGTTACCTCTCGGGATTGCATTCATCAGATCAGCGCCGCCGGAAGGGCTTCACGATCAAGGCATTATCCATTTATTTGTTGTCGTATATCGATTTTTTGTGTCGTACCGACCTGGAAGCACGGCTCAAATCAAGGAGTCAAAGGACCAAGCAACGACGGAGCAAGATTGCATAGGGGCGAAAATATCTCCTTGATTCAGCTTGGACCCGTCCTTTGTCTCTGCACGAAAATCATACCCAAACCAGTCCAATTCTTTGCCTGTTTGTGCGTGTTGATTAGTGCTTGCGCGTCATTGTTGGAGCCGTTGCCATTCCTCTCCCAGTCGAGTGCTTCAACGATCGATCATGTGCTTTGTTGACGGGAGCTGATACGATTTGCACTCTGTTTGATTCTAGAACCGACGCAAGAAACCAGTCCCTCTTAGGAAACTAACACTTATGCAAAGAAAGAAGAAAACAGAAACACTTCTTTCTCGAAGCACGCACTAGCGAATACGATCACCACATCGTGTTCCGCATTGGGGTCAAATTCGTCTGTCCTTGTCCCCCTTCAGCTCAAGGAGCCACTTAGGTCAAAGTCGTGTTGTTATTTTAGGTATCCGCCTCTGAAACCGGTTGGTGCACGTCCCCTGCGTTAGGTAGTTAGCACCTAGGCCGGGCTACAACAACGGGCCACCTTTACGCAGCACTACAGGGCCACATCGACTAAAATTATAGCGAAGCGAAAGTTGGCATTGGCTCTCTCTCGTCACCTGGATTGCAAGTACTGTAGTGTACTTACAGGTTCATCGCCACGTTCTCAACGGGCCACGCCCGCCGCCGCGACGCATCCATATCCAATCCAATGACTTACTCATCCAGCGGGCCTTCACTCGCTCAGGCCCTGGATATGGGTAAGGAAAGCAACAATGGGAATATGGATACGGATGTCGATCATTTGCATTCAAACTTGGATCCTTCAAAGTCACATTCCCTTCCTACTTCGGATCTGTCCGTCCTGAGTGAATCTGACCCTGGTTCTAATCAACAATCTCGCTCTTATTCGCAACCTCGCTTCCTACGTTCCAGCGAAAGTGAAAAGGACATCTCTCCAAACCATCTCCACCACGCTCATCTCCAATTACACCAGCTCGAAACCGTTGATGACAGAATCGTTGACGAACCAGCCGAACAGAGCCATCTGCAGCTCCACAAGACCGGCCACCACTCCCATCACTCCCACCACCGCTTGCATCGCAGCAAGTCGCCCGCCAACCTCCATCTTCGTGCTGCCCAGCCCAACCACGTACACGCCATCGCCGAAGCCCATGCTCTAAAACCTCGCGCTCAACAAGATCTCGTTACTCAAGTTGTTCAGACTGTGTCTGTTGTTCAGGTCGTCGATTCAGTCGGATCGCCAATCGAAGTACAAACCTATTACGCACCACCTGCTACCGTCGTCGTGGATTCTGCCTCGGGTATCACCGTCGCCGCCATTTCTGACCCGGAACCCAAGATCTCCGTGGCGGCCGTGGCGTCGGATCCGGCTGCGAGCTACAATGTTCCGTTATCTCCGTCCGCTCCAGCCGCGACCGCCGTGGAAACACCTGGGTTGACCGACCCATCACCGTCTGTGCCTGTCCCAGATGCGACCGTATCTGATTCAGTGCCCGAGCCCGCCAATGACACGACGTTGCTACCCACTGCCGATTTACCATCTAACACGGTTCCTCCAACAAATGAGACTAATGGACCTGTGACGTCGACAGATCCTGATACTGCGAGTCACGAAACAACGTTACCAGCTGCTCCTACTACTGTGGTTGACACAACAGCCTCGGATGTTAGTGGGTCGGGGACTGCCCTCGTAACTACCGGTACGAATATTCGCCCCTCCTATTTATAGTTTGAGTTTATGACCAAGCCATGTGCTGACTGACATCGCTTGCTTCAGATGACCTGACCCCGACAACAACCGACATCCCTACTTTAATAGAGACTACATCCGACTTGACCTCTGAAGCGACGCAAGATGTTTCATCAGAAGTGACGTCTAATGAAACCTTACCAGCTACTACCGACGTGACTCGTGCAGAGTCCAAGCCTTCCACAACCACGACACCGCCAACGACGAACACAGCTTCAAGGACCCGCACTTCTTCCACTGTCCTGGTGGTATCTTCGACCTTCGTCACCTCTTCCATCAACCCTAGCGACACTTCGACATACAGCTATTCTGACTCGGTGTACTCGAGCATTTCGGCCCAGGAAACTTGGTCCTCTGGTTCGTGGGGAGACGAAGATAATGAAGGAGGTAGCGGTGCCGCAACAGCTGATAACCAACCACCAGCGGCGACGACCACTTCGAACTCCAACAACACTGATACTGGCACACTCTCGCCTCAGCAGAAGCAAGTAATAGGTGGTGTCGTAGGAAGCATTGCGGGCATGGCGTTCTTGGCGTTCTTCGTCCTGTTTGCTCTCAGGTACAAGAAGAAGCATCCCGGAGGTGGCATACTCGGTGGGAGTCAGTCTGGAACGCGGTCAATTGGTGGCCCAACATCTGGGCCTGACGGTGACAGTGGTGCATCGATGGCTGAACGTGCTGGGGCATCTGCTGCCATCACTGCCGCGTTTGCGGGACTGATGGGCAAAAAGCAACGAAAAACCTCCGAACTGGAGCCTGTCAGTGAGAGAGGGTTCTACCGAGTTTCAGGAAAAAAGCTTCCTTCTGTTCTTCAGGTTGGTGGTGATGGCTATTCTGATCCGCGGGCCGAACCCCCATCGACCGGCCGGGCAAATCGAGAAAGCGTCATGAGTGGTAACTCTGACTACTGGAGAGGCTCTATGGCATTTGATCCGAGTGACCGGGACTCACCTCATCTTGCTCTTGGATCACCAATGCGGCCAATAAGCGGCGTGCCTGTAATTCGGTCCGGCCCAGCTCGAACGCCTGTCACAGAGTCAAATCCTTTTACGGACCCGTCACGACCAAGACCGGATTCTGATGCTCTGGGAGGCTCAACAGGTGGTGGCTCAATTGCATCTCGTGATGGATCATTTGGCTCACCATCACGGTTCCAGGAGAGAATCTGATTATATCACGATCCGCATTTGCGTATTACTTTGATTATCCTTGATACCTGAGCGTTCTGTACCTGCTCTGCATCATGAGCGATCTTACCATATATTTTTATCCTCCACTGCTGCTACATTAACCAGCTGCAACCTCGAGCTCACGGTCATCGTATACTTTTTTTCCTCATCATCAACTTGGTCGCCGCCACTTGTATCAAGTGGCGCACGAAGCACATTGTTTGGCGTTTAACGGTGGTCGTCGCACCACTGCGGATCTCTTTGGACATACAAAAGCTGAAGATATGGTTATTAGAGGTGGAGTCACATGTATAAAGAGGAGGACGATTTTGCCACAAAACGGAGGAAGCTGGACTGATTCACCTGGAAATTATATACTTTGCGACACTTGATTGTCCATTCTCTTCTTGACTCTCATTAACGACATTTTTGCAACTATCTTGTTGTTTTTCTTCGCTTCCGACATTACGACCTCTACTGGGAAGGGGGTATATCCCTGGATGGATTTGCAAGCTGTAGACAAAGGATTAGAAAAGGTTGAGAGGAAGAAATAGTCTGTATAATAGGCTTGCTAGCCATGATTTGAATAAGATACAAAGGCCTGGAAGGCCTACTGTGAGAGACGATTGCCGTTCTTCGTGCCTTGCTCAAATTACATCTCCTGATGCAAGCTATAAAATCTCGATTCTTGAATACATGGAGTTAGTCTCTTATAGGCCCAGAGCTCTTCCTTTCACCTGGGCTAGGGGAGGAAAGAAACTCAGGACCTTGATCCTCGATGATGAAAAGTTTAGGTAACTTATTATAAGTTTAGGATAAGTTTAGGATCCAATGCATTTTGCTGAGTTTATTTGTTGCTCTCCGAGGCTGGGGCAGTCTCATTAGACTTCTGGTGCCGTTGCATATCAAACACTACCCGCGGCGAATCCGAAACAACAAAAGGTTGGGACCCTGAAAGAAAGATGAGGTGAGTTCTTGCGGATGACGGATTCGCAAGAAACATTCGACAGCTTTCATGCAGGTAGGCACCACAGTGTTATAAGGAATTCAAGTGATGGCCTCGAAACCCATCGTCAATTTAAGCAATAAGATTTATGTTTTGACGTGGGCAGCGGCGGCTTTGACTCCACGATAATGGGTGTTATTAATTAATACAGCGGCTAGATGAACCTGAATTGCCCGCGCCTTCTATCAAGAATTGGCTGCTTTGTCTAATACTGTTACGAGTCAAGAATGAAGTGTTTCGGGATGCACAGCCCCCCTTGGGTTCGGACGAAGCGACGTATTCGGGATGGACGATCTCTTTCCAATTGAAACTGAATCCACTAAGTTGCCAGGCGTTTAGAGAGCCGTTGACATTGACTAGGTAGACTGGCACAAGTTGGCATGCGTGGCTAGACAGCTAGATAAAGTAGTTTAGTTAGGTTCCAACGGTTGTCTGTGTGTTTTAAGTCTGAGACACGTCATCAGGGGATCAAGGTCGCATACAGATTATCTGTAAGATCGGGGGCCAGGAGAGACGAGCGATAACAAGGCTTTCCGGTCTTGACACAAAGATCAACATTGAAGCCCGTCAAAGAGGTATTGATTAATCATAGACTTGACTACCTACCTTAACTACCTAGGCATCTTGGTAGTCCCGACGGTCACTTGACGGATATAAACCACGAGATGAACAGCAAGCTTTTGTTTAACGCCAGTTGTCGCTACTTTGACTGTCAATATTTAGCAAGGTCTACTAGGCTGAAGCCATACTATTTGCGGAAGAGTGGCTTGGCTAGGTACCTGCCTACGCTGGAAAGAGTAGTAGAAGGTATCTCTATTAACCGACCTTAGATAGAAGACCTACAAAGTGCCTACCAATCGAGCAGTGCCCAAGTTCAGAGTTGCGTTATAGTAAAATATAGTACCTGCCTACCTTAGTAGGTAGCGTGCAAGTAAAAGGTGTATACATGGAGACTTGATCCATCCAGAGAAGGATTCCGGGTCATGTACCCTGTTCTATAAACAGTTGGCTATTCTCAGCGACCCATTGCCAAGAGCAGAGACGAATTACAGTGGAGGCCTTGAGCAGTTAAAATTGACTGCCGTAGAACCAGGGGTCCCTATGACGATCATTTGCTGGAGAGGAGGGAGATGTGTAACCATCACATCGTTGCTTGCAGCAGAGAGCTACCAGTAGGTAATTTAGTACTATGTACGGATACCAACATACTGTTTATTCAACTGATCTGCGGCTACAGTAGGGCATCTCACAGGGTCAATTCTATTCTAGGACAATTGGCTGATACGATTGGCTGAAGTCAATGACACCGCCATGAGCTATTGAAGGGAGCGTCTATTGACGACTGCCGGCGGCCTCGCCTTGATGCTCAATGGCAGTTAAATAGTACCCACTAGGTAAGTGCTGATGTACTTAGTATTAAGAAGTCTCGAGACCTCATTCCCAGTGAAAGAAATATTCGGGCAAGCCCAGGATGATTTGCAACAAACCTTAGCACACTCTTTTGTCGGTTATTTTTTTCAGCACCCTCCCCTCCACTGATTGAGGGTCGAGGGTCTCAATGGAAGGTCTTCGTGCACCAGGAGTGGCAGGTGGGTAGGTAGGTAGGTAGGTAGGTACCTGCCTTCTTTCCTCGTTCCCGGATTCGAAACAAATATCCGCGCATTGAGTCCTTGCCTTCCCCTGCGACTTCTCTTGTCTCACCGGTCCAAGTTGAGGTTAGCAAGGTACCAATTGGTAACTGTAGCAGGTTCCAGTTCCAGTTGCAAATGCTAACGGATACTTGACTTGCCGGTTTATGCTTTGAATTTGTCATTATCGGTTGACTCGGATGAATGTAAATTTCGTCAACACCACGATCTGGCGACACAGACTTGGATTTGAATTCCATCATTATCTTCGACTTCATCGCCGTCGTGTCTTGAAAGTCGACTACCACTTACTGACACACCAGTACTATACACTCACTTCACTCCTCAGTCAGTACCCGCCAGAGGAGTTCACACCAAGACAAGACCAACCAAACTCCGCCACCCCACTCCATCTCCGCCTCAGTCTGACAGTGATACCTAGTCATAGACTCGGGTCTTAACCAAGCTAACGTTAGTCGACCGCAGACTTGACCTGGTCTGGGAGCTTTTTAGCGCACCGGCGCCTCCAAATCGCCCACCTCGGCTTCTTCCTTTTCGACTCCGTCTCCTTGCTCCTTGTCTGAATTATCATACCTTAATAACTATTAGTGATCCGTGGGCTCCGATCTGCGATTTACCCCAACCAACAAAATATTATTCACTCCACAGCTCCGGCGTCAGCTCCAGCTCCAGCTCCCACTCTCCGTATCGCACAGATGATCTCACAGTGACTGAGACTCTCACAGCCCAGCCTATCGCACTATAACGGTTGCTTTGTCGCATTCCAACTCTCGTGTCGCAAGGCGACGGCTCATTGCCTCTGAATTGACCCACGGGAGCGACGCATTGCGAACCTCGAAACGCGATACTCCCACTTCAACCGACTATTCTAACCAGAAAACCCTCTCACCTCGAACAGGATGGACCATATGGGCTTTCAGGTCCCGGGCATGGCCCCGCCGATCATGAATCAGCCGCCACAGGTTTTTGGTGGCTACGATGGCATACCGCAGTTGCCCCCAGAGATTGCTGCGCAGATGTTCAATGATTCGGCCATGTTGCTTGAAGATGCAAACGACCCCAAGAGAAGGAGGATTGCTAGGGTATGGGACCTAGGATAGACCCCCGGCGCAGCCGGCTTTAGAGAGTATTGTGTGCTGATCGGAACTCCAACAGGCCTGTGATATGTGCCGGAAGAAAAAGATCAAGTGTGATGGCAAGATGCCTTCTTGTACTCACTGTATCAACTATAAGACCGAGTGTGTCTTCACGCAAGTTGAGAAGAAGCGTGCTCCTCCTAAAGGGTATGGCATTCAACCTCATTGCGACATCATGTGCTTACTGACAGATATGAAGTGCCAAGTACATCGAGGGGCTCGAGAACCGGCTGAACCGTATGGAGCATCTTTTGAGACTTTCTGGTAAGTGATTTGAAGAATTTTCCTTACTGACACGACCTCTTTGTGCTGACCTTCCATATACAGGCCTCCTTGACGAAGATGATGATGACCTTGGCGCGTTAGAGAAAAGGTTACTGGAAAGACAAGAGAAGTCGAGACAGGTGTCAATGCCTGCGGCATCCAACCCTAATTCACCATCTCAATCGACATCCGGCCCATCGGCTGCTGCAGATGGGGGCGAGATGACCCCTCAAAGTTCACTTACCTCGCCCAAGGATGATAAACGCAAATCAGCAACACCAGCTCCCTCGACAGCTCCATCAACAGCTCCTGCACTAGCTGCGAATGTGGATGATATCAAAAAGGAAGATCAGGAAGAAGTGGAGGCTCTTTCGGAGTTGATGTGTTCTTTAGTAACAAATAATTTTGGAGAGACCAGATACATTGGTAAGTTACTACTGTATCTGTATGAACACCATTACTGACATGCTGCAGGATCGTCATCTGGCTTCTCCATATTTTCACCAAAGGGAGTGTCGTGGGTGAATTCGAAAACAGGGGACGATTCCTTTCAACGGACCATATCAGATATATCTGTCGATGACCACAAATGGACTAATTGGAAACCTGAAGTCTTTGGCGACTTATTCCAACGGCCGATCTTCCGGCCTCTGCCCCCCAAGCCCGAGGCACTTTCACTTCTCCAGGACTTCTTTGACAACTTCAATTGCATCTTCCCTCTATTTCACCGGCCGACATTCATGCACCTAGTACACCTTCAATACTCGTCAGACCCTTACCAAGGCTCTGGGTGGTGGGCCAGTCTCAACTGTGCGCTCGCGATTGCCCATCGTTTGCGAGTTATGAGCAATCTAGTACCACAGGATGAGGACGAAAAGGCATGGGGTCACTTGAAGAATGCCATCGGAGTATTTCCCGAGCTGACCATGCGCAACACCGATTTGTTGAGTGTTCAAGCCCTCCTTGGTATGGCTTTGTTCTTGCAAGGAACGCCAAACCCTCAGCCCACTTTGCTACTAGTCTCAGCAGCCATGCGCCTGGCGCACAGTATCGGTCTTCATAAGCGCGGGACTGGTTTCAACCTGAACCCTATAGAGATCGAGCAACGGAAAAGAGTCTTCTGGATCGCATATATGTTAGACAAAGATCTCTGCCTCCGAGCGGGTCGTCCACCTGCCCAGGACGATGACGACATGAACGTCGAGCTTCCGGATGCTGACCCGGAGGACAACATTGGCAATATCCCCTTGGCAGATGGCAAGGGTAAGATGAATCTCTTCCGGGTTATGTGTGAGTTTGCCACCATCGAAAGTGAAGTATATAAGAGGCTGTACTCTGTTCAAGCTACAAAGCAATCAGATGGTGAACTACTCCACACCATCGGCGAGCTGGATCACAAGTTGGAAGAATGGAAGGATCGCATCCCGATTGACTATCGGCCCGAGCACGACATCAATGCCTCGCACACTCCTCTGATTCTTCACGTTGTCATGTTGCATCTTACCTATTACAACTGCCTGACAACCATTCATCGCATGTCAGTTGCCCATGGACTCTGGACCAGCCGACTGGCCAATTATGCCATTCAGGGTCTCAATGCCCGACCACTAAACCCGCGGGTGTTTTCTTCTGCAGCACTATGCACGGCTGCAGCCCGAGCTTCAGTCTCGTTGCTAAAATATGTGCCTCAAGGCGATTTTGCCTGCGTTTGGTAGGTTACGAACTCTCATCATACTGGCGACGCACTAACATTACTGTCAGGATGATTCTCTATTTTCCTGTTTCTGCACTTGTGACGCTGTTTGGAAACATCTTACAGAACCCACTCGATCCCCGAGCAAAGTCAGACACTCGACTCATGAACATTGTGGTAACCTTCCTCTCCATGCTTGGACAGGAGGCTGAACAGGGCGGTGTGCATCGAATGCTCGGTATATGTGCCGAGTTTGAGCGTATAGCCAAGGCTGTAATCGACAAGGCTGAAAAAGAACAGTCTTCTCGACGCAAGCGTAAGAACCAGGATACCAATAAACCATCTACCAACGCTACTACGGCCACGGCTCGACAGCCTAGCACTGCAGAACCAGCAACAACTACTTCAGCGTCTTCTAATTCTCAGAGAAGATCATCACAAGCCCAGTTATCGCCTCCCCAGAACGGCGCCTCAATGGGACAGTTCTCCATGGGTAGTCCAATGAACGACCCTTCTCCTTCGGCAATGTCAGCTGGCTGGCCTCAAGAGTTCCCGGTGCCTCAGTCGGGCGACTTTGACTCAATGAATTATGGCGACACAAACATGAATTCATCCCCGCAGATTCCAGTAGCGGCATTCCAGCAGCCGCTTCTTCCGCAAGACCTCTTTTCTTTGCCAATGACGCTAGATTGGAGCTGGGCTGAGATGACTACTGGCGCATACCCAACGGTCGAGAACGGCAACTTTGGAGAGGACTGTAACAATTGTTGAAAAATATGAGCGCAGTGGGTGGTAATTCATTTTGAGATGCATGTATACCATGTGGTGAGAGGATGTAATGGCTGGATGTAACGAGATATGCGCAATGATACTACATACAAGGCTTGGAAGATGAGCGAGTATCGGTTTTTGTCCCTTTCAAGTAACTATCTAGATCTGTTTGTTTTTATTTGCGCTGGATACATACGAAGATTAGCAAGCGATAAGTGTCAATGGTCAAATATCTGTGCGTATGGTCAACCTGATGAGACAAGACCCCTGGCTTGAAGCTTGGCCCATCCTCCGCACTCCCGTCGCCTTCCAGGTCGAGGTCTTCTTCCTTCTTATCACCCTCTGCATCGTAACTGAAGATATTTCTACGGAGTATGTGATCTGAGTTTTGCTACTATCGGTGAGTCGTCTTTTGGAGTTTCTTCTTCCCTCCCTTTTAAGTATTGATGATAGGGCCCCAATCTGGGCCCCAATCTGTACCAAGATGAGCGTTGATTATTGCGGTCTGCGTGCAAATGTTGCTACCTCCTTGTTCTTTCCCGGATCTCGCCTTTGATAAAACTGTTTAGGTCTTCGATGTCTTCGTTACATAAAGCCCCACGGTAGCGCCGTAACTGTATCTGTTTTGTCGACGGCATGCTGTTACCTGAGAGGCCATTGGTTATTAGTGGGAATGCGAAGTAGTGATTCTTATAAGCCTCTCTTTGTGCTTTTGTTAACAAAGCCAATCTCATGAACGCGAGTCTTCTTTTACTTTTATACCTGGCGTATCGAAGGAGATGTAGCTCTCTGAGGTCCAGGCACTGAATCTCTCTTACTGGGGCGTATTAGACTGACTAGAAGCAGGGCTGTCGACAAAGCTCACTGGGAGTGGCATGAGCTGACCAGCGATGCTGTACTGTGTGTTGAAAACAGGTGCTCCGGTGAGCATGAATGCATGCCCGTACTTCTACTGACGAATGGCTTGGGTGAGTTGTGTATCCTCCTTCTTTGCCGCATGTGAATCGGCGATGAAGACTGCTGATATTATTTTGTCTTCTTCCTTGTAGAGGTCAGAGTGTGGAGGCAGATGCCCATTGTAACCTCGAGCCACGAAGGCGAGGTACCGACCAATGAAATCTTGGAGTTCGAACCTATCATAAATATTCTAGCCTATCCTAAACTCATCAAAGAAGTTTCATCCCTTAGGATCATCCCCGGTGCCAAGCAGCTGCATACTCCGATGTGGATTACCTAGCTAGGTACCTGTGATGCTCAACTAATCTTTGTACCTGTTTTCATCTTTTTCTTCTAGCGCTATGCATCATGCACGCCATACAATATATTCAATACCTATTGCGTTATTGTTGCAGTGCATGCCTGACTTCACTGTTGTATCCGTCCATTGATGTTGGGATAGTCAACAACTTGATTTGGTACAAGGTGAAATGGCATAAATAGGTCAAAAATTATACCTCAACCTTCTAGTAACTTGCCCAAGCCCTGACTATTGTTATCACCACTACCCAGTGTCCGCGCCCCTTGTGCTAGGCCGTGTCGTCTTTTGAGAGAAATAAGAAACGTAGAAACATGCCTCCCCTACCCCCGAGTGACCGGCCAACCTTACCCATATGCCGCCTCTCTCCTTTGCCCAAACGCCATGCTCGTTGGGACGCACATCGTGTGTCCGTCCCCTCAGAATGCAGGAAAAAAATTGAAAACCCAAGATTGAAGATTAAAAGCCGAGGAGGCTGTCAAAGCAAGTAGCACCGAGATTTTTTTGTTTGTGTAGCGTGTACGAGACCCAGGGACAAAGGCCTGTTGGAATCGTTTCATAGTGTGTATACAAGTCGTGAAACATGAGACATGACTGGGCATCTACCGTCGAGATATTTCATGCGCCCACCATGCCAGGGCCGTAGCTTTGCTGGCGCATAGCACTCGGGTACGGCGAGGTGCTTCCCGGGTTCTTCTTGCGTCGCTTCTGGCCGCCCTCTCCCTCTCCCGTTGAGTAGCCCCCTTCCGCAGCTGTGTCATCGTCAGGGTAACCTTCACCATAGCCCTCGAAACTGCTATCACCATATGTTCGCTTCTTCACGTTACGCTTTGGTCGGTTTGGGTCGTTTGCTGAGGGCCCCTGAGCCTTTAGTCGTCCTACTGCGCCAGGTACGTTGAGCGGAGTGTTGGGAGCGGTAGGTCTCGCCGACGAAGTTTGCTTTGAATCCAGGCCCGGTGACTGAAGTCCTAATCTTGAAGTGTCCCAGTCCTTCTTGCCTATAGGTCCTTTGGCCATGGTTACTGCTCGTCCGAGGGTGGAGAGACTTGCTTGTGATAGCCCGTGTTTGATGTTTTGACCCTTGACTATCGTGTTATCCCAATCCTCATCGGGCATATGCAGGATGTCGAAGAAGTCGGGTTTCTCGGCGTTAGAGTCCTTGTCTGTTACTCGCACTTTCCAGTTGCCAGCAATACCTAAGTTCTTCATATGGCCTGTGTAAGATGAGCGTAATGCGTTCTTTTCTCCATTTGGCTTCTCCCGAGCTACTTCGGCGGCGAGCCCACTGAGGTTGAACATGTCATAAAGATCTTCCGAGACGCGTGGTAATGACTCCGGATGAGGAGTCTGGCAAAGAAGGTATTTCTTCCCTACATCGAGATGCAGGTCCTCGATGCCCAGCTTGCTTTCCTCGGTGTGGGCTTTCTTCTGCTCGCGGTCGCCACTGTCATCCACAGAGCGCTTCCGCTTGTGGGGGGAGTCGTCGGTCATTGCAAGGTCGTGATGGGCGCTTCCAGTGACGCTGTGGGCAGGAGTCGGCAAGGTGGTTGGCGTGGCTGTGGAGGTCATTGAGGTTGTCACGCTTAACACGGGCTCCGAGGTCCCGGAGGAGAATTGCGATGGGCTCTGGGGAGTCTGAGGATGGAACGACATCGTGGACGACTCCGCGAGGGAGATTTGTTGGCGAGAGTCGCGCCGGTCGTCGACCGAGAGTCGCTGCGCTCCGCTTCTCTCTTCAGCCGAACGTCATGCACTGCACTGGGTTTTCCTCGGGACTCGGTGAGCGGAGCCGGCGCGGCGCGAGCAGACAACAGTCTTGTAGTGGTCTTTGCAGAGTTCGAGGGAAAGGAATCGACGATTTTTAGGGGAAATGGGCGAATGTCGCTGGCGCAGAGCGAGGGTTTTGACGTCGAATAGGGCGATGTTAGGTTAGGATGTCAGAGGTTGAATCAGGGTCGGGGGCGAGAGGTGAGGTGTGGACTGTGTGGAGTGTTTGGAATGAGGGAGAGGCAGAGGGTGATTTGAGCCTGAAAGACAAGGCATTTTGGTGAGGTGGGTCTACCGGTTGTCAGTTCCGTCAGCAAAACGGCCGGAGACAGGAACCTGCCAGGCGGGCTGGCCGCTGTTCACTGGCTAAACGAGGGGCCCTTTCAGTGGCCTTTCGGCTCACTGACCACTTCTCGGTACTGTCCTCCGCTAATCTGAGTGGCTGGCCTGGCAGAACAAAGACAAGAGAACGTACGTGCTGTGACAGCCTTCCTGCCCGAGTGGTCGCAACCATTCATTGGCTTGACTTCTGCACTCACTGTCGCATTCAGCTCCACAAAGACGGTGACACCGAATCATGTCTCGGCCTTTGAACTGTGTCGGAGCATAACAATCATGAGTTCTAATATCAGAGATTATTAGTTATCTACCTTAGTCCATATGAACTTGAACAAAGCAATATCATCCTGACAGGTTTGTGCTCCCTTTGATCTTTCTCTAAGTATCCTGTTCTTTCTTTGGTTAACACTGTCAAGGTAGCGGTGACAAGCAGGTAAGAGTTTGGACCAAAGCAGCTCAATAGTAAATAGATCAGTAATAGGTGTCTGGACAAAATCCTAAGTCCGAGATAATTGAAGCTTCCATCTTGATGGGGTCCAATGAGTGCACGCATATTGTATGCCAGCTAAAGAGCTTGAGGCTCTCTTACTTGAGTAGATGTGCATGAGCAAAATTTTGCTACGCTGCACAAGAGCCTTTTCGCTGATAATGCATCAGCCAGTTGAAAGAGGCTCTACTCAGTTAAGCAGGAATCATCTTTATACCAAAGAACATGTTACGTATAATTAGTAATTAATGAACTGATATCCCAAGCGATAAAGACTTGGGAGACTCCTATATGGCTGAATAGGTCTTTAGACAGTTAGTTATTGTTATTAGTACCGCGATAATATAGATGCCAGAAGTTCCCCTGCTCCCTGGAGCTTTGTAGTGGTTAGGGAACCAACAGCTAGACATTTTGAATGGCTTTTGGTGTTGTTTGAGATGATGATGCCGTCGGTTCTCCACTCTAGCCCGTCGCCTACCTTAGGGAAGATGCTGATGGATAACCATATCACGTGACTAAGTCGCGTCGATAAGATCTTGTTCAAACCGCCAAATTTTTTCCCTCTTCTTTCATACAAACAAGACCATCACCATCCCTCAACAACTGTCAGCTTGCTCGATCCTACTCTGCTGTAACATCTTGGGATATGTGGTCGAGAGCACACTTCAGTAACCTTGCCTAAAACCATCATCACGAGGGCCCCTTGCGCGGCTACCATGATGCGATGATGACCTGATGCAAGTGACATATCCTCACCCTTTTGGGTCATTCGTTGCTTTGTTTCAAAGACAACAAGAAAGGCTCATTGATTGGTCTATTGGCCGTGATATCGTGTGCGGTGTGAATCACTGTCGTATCTATTTACCCTCAACTACTTCTATGTAAGTTCCGATAATGATCTGGTTCATGCTCTCGGTACCGTGATGACGCCCAACATCTGGTAAACCTAGTAGTCTTGTCTGTCGTTTTCAGCTTGATGTATATCACCACTGATAACCGCCTGGCTGCTGTTAGGAAATCTGGCTTGTCTGACTCTGAAGAGCTTGCATCAGTCTCGAGGATTCAGTTCAGAAATTGAAGGAAGGCTAATTATAGCATCTGCTAGATCTCAGATTATCACTACATATTAGTACGGGACATTATAAATATAAGACAAATTTTTTAATGTGTCATTGCTTTATGGTATTGCTATTTATTAGCTATCGAAACCGCCCTCAGGGAGCAAGCAAGAAACCCTCAGATCTCAAGAAAGGATGCCAGTAACAAACTCGCGAGAGAGTCTGATGAACCTCTAATAGTTTTTTTGGACCTCGTTGTTACGCAGGAATGTGATTGTCTCACCTTAGCAGTCAGAATGCCACTGGTCTGAATTTACTAGGAAGTGTTTGTGACTGAAATATAAATTCTAAAATAACACATAACAGTCCGTAGTTAATAAGGTTCTGAGAGATGTCTTATTGCATAAACATGACATTGTTCAGATATCGTTATGACAATATTAGATAAATATTCCTTGAATTTTGTTTTTATTCTTTATAGCAGGCTGTAGTTGAACAGCTGTGCCACCTGGGCTGATGCTCATCTAACGGACTAAGGTACCTAACCTATCCTCAGGGATCAAGAAAACATCACACCTTAGGTACCTAGTACAGGTTTTAAAATAAATTCATCAAAGGGTATCCTAAAATTAGGAAAATATATCCTAAATTTATCCTAAGTCACCTAAATCTTTAGGATAAAGGTCCTAAGTTTCTTCCCCCCCCCCAAGCCGACAGAAACCAGTCTGCCCAAAACCAAAACAGAACAACAATTGCGCCGATTGCTACCACTTTTCACTAAATCCCAGCTTTAGATGTTTATCATCATGCTATTTGACTTACTCCCTGAACATAAGAAAGAGTCATGATCGTTACCAGATACCCAAATCATAAATTCTAGATAAAACATTATACGCCCTGATGCACCCGGTGCACTTCGTAATGCAAACTAGACCAAAAAGAAAAAAGCAAAGGGATTCAAAGAGATAAAAGGACTAAACAGAGAACAGTAGGTACTGGAAATAAAAGGAATAAAGGCCATATCGAACAGCATGAAGAAGAAATATATACTCCCCTATGAGGGATCCCAGACGGCATATGGGCTAGGCATAGAGTAACAACATCCTCTAGAATTTGTCCACAAGCTGCTTGAAGCGTTGGTAACTTGATCCTGCCAGACTAAGACTTTGCTATTGGACTACACTGGTCACGGGCTCCCTATCAATGGACATCAGATTTCTGTTCTGTGGATTTGGTTCTCGGGAGGGGCCCTGGAGCCGGGAACTGAGTTTGCATCGTAGCCACTCATGGCGACAGAGGGGTTGCTGAGTGGCGCAGGGTGGTAGATAGATGGGTGTCGGTCTGAGAGGTTCGGGCTTGTGTTCGTCCCCCTGTAGGAGTAGTCAACCGTATCGCCTTTCCATAGAATATCGGGTCGCAACGGCGACTGTGAGGATTCCGATCTGGCCCTGCAGAGGGGGTCGCGAAGTAGAGGAGGCGGGATGGGCTGAGGGCTCGATCGATGGATGTCAACAGGAGTTCCAAGCCCATGGTTTTGTGCAAATGGGTGCGATGTTCTCGGGCTGCCTGTTAGAGGGGCTGTGAAGTGGCCGCCATAGGGATATCGGTCACTCGGAGCTGGTGAAAGCGGTGATGCAAGACCTGAGCTTGTCAAACTGCCGGCGGGGCTGTAACCCATCCCTCCAAATCCCGGGGTCATGGCGGTCGGAGAAGCATGCTCGCTTGTATCATGCCTTCGTCCATCGACGATCAAGGGTCTTATCATGTGTTGGGCATACGATTGTGTATTGAAATGTCCTGGTGATGGCATAGGAGCATTCATGCCATGGACTGCCCCGTAGGGAGAATGAAGGGCCTGCACATTGTCGAATCCCTCAGGGACTGCTCTCATCTTTATCATACGATCACGGTCGTCAGCATTCAGACGCTTGATCTTAGCACGTCTGTCACACGGGTTAGCGAGGATTATGTTGACCATTAATGTGATGAATACCTGTTCTGGAACCAAACTTGGACCTGGCGCGAACTGAGGCCAGGAATCTCCCGTGAGAGCCGTTCACGGTGTGTTGCATCTGGGTGAGGCTGTTTTGCGAACTCACTCATGAGAAACCGTGTTTGCTGGTGGGTGAGTCTAAAACAATAAGCTCTTGCCTTGAACGAGCAACGCGTACACTGACCTGAATCGCTTCATCTTGCGCCGAGCAGCCGCCCTTTCTGCTGGAGTCTGGGCTGAATGCTCTCCCTCTCCGTCAAGCATATCGTCATCATCGAGGTCGTCCTCCTCTTCATCCTGTGGCGAGTCGATTCTTGCTCTTTGACTGGATTGAGTGGACGAGAGGTCGTTTGTTTGGCGACTCTGTGGCACGAAAGTATTGTTAGTGGCTGTTTTTGGGGTACCCATCAGCCCTGAGTTAATCATGTCCTCCATATCTGCGGTACTGGGTTTCACCCCGTAGCTATCATTCTGAAGGAGCGAGTCCCTGGGCCCTGGCAACGACATCCCACCTCTGTCTATCGTCTGGAGATGGGGTGAGTACATCTGAGTCGCCCCGGGTCTCATGTGAATTCCCAGAGCATTGCCTCTGTTTTCTGCTGGGTGGCGCATCAGGGAAAGTCTTGAGGCTTCGTCTCGTGATTGATGTTGCTGTGCAGGTCCACTGCCACTGTGAGAAGTAGTTGGGTTGTGCGCTAGCCAGCTCGAAGGGGCCGGCAGCTCGACATTGACATCGTAAGGATTAGACATGCGAGGGCTTGTTGAAGGAAGGGATGTTTCGTATTTGCTGAATGGCCAACGGCTATGCTCTGTTTCGTACTGCCTTGTGACAAGCATTTGGACGATTTGTTGAAGGGGGACAAGCCCAACTTAAATGAGAAGAATAGTAGTGAGACCGATGAGTGTAGCTAGACAGGTACACCAACACAGTGCACCTCCAATGTTTCTGTCTTGCTTCCAGGGACGGGTCGGCCTGCTGCAGAAATGTTGAAACCACTTCCGAGATGGCAACGGAAGGATGAACAAGGGCGTGATAGTTTAGCGGCGAGTCGCCAGAGAGCAGAGGATCACTGGATTAGAAGAGAAATAATGTAAAGAAGAGGTGATCCTGAAGTAGGGACGTCGAAGCAGATATCGTGTCCTAGGGGCGAAACGAAACGAAATGATGGTGATGATTTAAACGAAAGACTCTGGGACCTGTGGTCTGGGGAAATAAAAAGAATGGATAAGAACATAAACCGCGGCCTGGATAAGATACAGTTGATATGTCTTGGATCGGAAGGAGTGATATCCAGAATGTTAACAGTACACATTGACGCTGGGCTTGGGATGGATATATGAATCCAAGCTGGTAAGTCAGAACACGCCTTGTGGTGGAGTCAGACGAATGAAGCCGTCACTGCCATGTCCTTGCCCAGGGGGCAGAGCAAGGTCCATCACATTTCGAGGACTTCCCCTGTCATGGAAGGTGTATGTAGAATAAGAAAGCAAAATGTGTGGTGCTTGCCCACGCACCCATGGGCCGGCCTGCGCCAGGAGTGAACACCAACGGCGAACAAGAGGTGGGGTTAATATCTGATGCTGTCTGGCGGAGAGTTGAACGAGCGATCCGTTGCATGTCTGAGCTCTCTGGTGCTGCATATTCACGGGGCCAGGGTTCCATATCGGAGATACTTATCCCACTCTTCAATACTACATACGTATGCTGGGACGGCAGAAACAAGCTTTCGACCTGATTCATGAGCTTGCTTATGGCATAATGGCGACGAACTGGGCCTGGCAAGTCTGTACTATGGCGATGGACAGTGGCATGTGTCGAGAACGAAACCAGATTAGAGCATCTACAAGTATCTGTTGAGGTGTTGAGGCATCGATGCTGTTGTTCGTGATCGGGCCTGGACGTAATGAATTCGGTACTCCGTACTCCGTAGTCAGCAAAGATGCAAGTGACAAAGAACCACAAGGATGAACCAAGGGTACAGTGCCGGGCTAGGTTTCCTCTGAAATTGTTACTGAATTTTCTGAATCTGAGTCGACGTTGCGGCTTTAGTGCATGTTGCGCATAACCGTTGTCGCGGCTTGTGCGGGAACGAGCCAATAGAGTCCTAATAGGGGTGATGAGGGGTGCAATGCTGCACCGTGGGTAGCGTGTACGTACATGTAATCTTCTCCAGGATCTGACTGGCCTCCAAGATTGCAGGGGTATTTCATGGGAAAGCATATTTGGGCGGGAGGCAAGGACATGTGTTGAATGAAAGACATGGTCAAGATGAGATGAGGACCTATTGGCCAAGAAGGCTGATACGTATTGTTACAGGAAGAAGGTGGATGAATGATGGGGAGATCGTAAGGATGATCGTCCTCTACCCTGTGAGATATGTAACAAGGCACGTGCAAGGCTGGACCGTGTGATGGTATGAAGCGAGGTGAGGCGAGACAAGGTATCAAAACGACGCATCCATCGCTGGTCTGACCAGATGAGAGATAAGAGTTAAGACATTGTCGGGAAGGCGATTGAAGTGGCCGCCTCGGAGGCAATTCGCAAGTAGGGCGAGAATCAGGTAGAGGCTGTCATATGTAGTTTGTAGCTGGGCTTGTTACAACCTTCTCCAACCAAGTCTGACAGATGACTGAATTGAACCCCTTGTGTTTCTGTTCCGAGTTCGAGATTGTGGGGACGACGAGCAACAAAAGTTCAGAAACTCCGCCAAACAATCCATGGAAACGTTATTGTTAGGACGGCACCTGAGTCCTGGCAAGTGGCGAAAGCAGAATGGCAGGATCAATTTAGAAATTACTGCGTACGTATACATGCAGTGCGGTGTAGGGCCAGCCTGATGAGAGAGCGGTGGCACTCACAGACAATGACAAATGTTACAGGCATATGGAAGTCTCCGGTGCTCCAAGGTAGACAACAGTAAAGCCATGTGATGTCGCGGATAACGGAGCCTCTCTTGAGCCTTGGGGATCCTGTCGAAAGGCCCAGGAGGATTCTATTTCTGTTGGCTAACAATCAACTCCTGAGTGGCTTGTGGATTGTGCGGGTAGGACCGGTGGGATGTTTTGTCGCTACTCTGGTTATCACAGGCGATCATCTGTGCTGCTAAAGGAATGTGGGAGTGACAGTGGTTGCATTGACTCGTGGGTATCCGTAGACTACATGGAACGACTTCATTGTTGGTGCCCGTTCCGTCATGCGCTCGAGCAGACATGGGCGCGTTGACAAGCCACTGCAAATGATAGACGACCTATATATCTACCGACCGCAAGATCCGCGATGCAGATTTTGTGCTTCATAAGAGTCGGGTCCGAATCTGCGATGGATATCAGCGTCGTTGTCCGGGCGCTGGCGCTGGTTGTTGGCACCATTTGATCTTGAGATGGACTGTGACGCGACAGTGCTTTGTTGAAGATTTGTTGGTGGTGTGGCGCGATAGGAAGGGAAACCTGGAAAGACGCATTGCCGATCAATTGGGCCGTTCCTGCCTCGATCCTGACAATCTAAGTTTAGCAGGCAACATGTTTTGGATTCTGACAGACATCAATTCAAATGCACTTGCTTTTACTCCGTACCTATCTGACTTGAGCACTCATCAAATCTGAGGTGGGTAGGATACTGAGGTAGGTAAGTATGTACTAGGTTGGCTTGATTGATTGATTACCTTGGTACCTACTCCGTACCTTTCCCAGATACCAACTTTGCCTTCTATTAGGCACATACGTACGGGCATACCCAGAACGGGATGAACAGGAATTATAGCACTGTCCCTGCCCATACCTGGAGGTACACAGTTATTTCTTACCTTACTTAGGTACCTTACCTTAGGTAGGTACCTTAGGTTAGTAGGCTATTAGTTGTCATCGGCTCCTAATAAAGAACATTAGTGTACTCCGTACCTTATTTCATGCGATGCCAGGTGCCCGCCAATGGGTAGTAGTGCTGTCCAGGATCAGGGATTATGGCTAGCCTTGTGAGCCCGGATCTAGACGTTTCATCCCTCGACTGGGCTTGAGCTTTTACACCTCCGCCATAGATTGACGCTGTTCCCGATGTGATTGATACTGTACATACTTGCTCAACAGCATTGATGACGACTCCAGCAATCACTGAAACGACCCTTCTTTCTGCGGCATAGAAACACGGGCCGTATTATGAGCCTCAATCTTCCGTCTCTAGCTCCAACAAAAGGTCAGGCTAAGGACTTTCAGATCTCAAGCCCCAAGATTTCTCAAGAATGTCTTCGCCGTCCACATTTATTGCCTGACATGGGGTACTGCAATTACCGTTGGTGCCAAGGTCCCAAAGCTTAGGGACAGTTCTAATTTGCCGAATACCACATGATTCTCACACTGCCGCTTTTCCTTCCTGTGTCAAACGGTGTAAGACGAAGTAAAGAGGTCACCTTACTAACAAGAAGGCTTTGCTTGTTGTCTCATTTCTTCTAAGATGAGCCTCTTATATTCGCAAGGAAAGCTGACCAACCTGAGCCAGGTTGGGATTGCACCGCATCATCAAAACTAGCATTGACCAACTGCAGCTGAAATATTGCTGTGAGACAAGTTTTGAGTCTTGACTTGCCCATAGCGCAGCATGGGGAACCAGAGAACAAGCTAGCATCTCGTAATACAACGGAATCTTGCTGATCATAGTACTATTGCGATCGCATATAGGTACGGTTCAGTGCTCTGTCAGTAGCCGAATCAGGGTACAAGCTTGATCATAAGCGAACACAAAATGCAGGATAGCCAACACTAACATTGGAAATGTCGTTGCTCGCACTACATTACAAAAAAAACGTTCTCTTGCTAAAGTGCCCATCCCGTTCGCACGGTATCCAGTCGGCTCCATGCATACTCTCGCTTCACAAGGAGAGAGCTTTCAGTCGTTTCACAAACTAATCACTTGGCTATTGTCGGGCAAATATACCTATGTCAGGAAGCAGTCATAGCGCCCATTCCGCCAGTCCGTCCATCGTTCTGTGCGGCTGCAGAACATGAATATTCATGGGTATGGAGACACAACGATGCACCTGGTTCAAAACAGCAAAGCTCTGAGCTTCATTGTGGTAGGGTCTTCCGGAAATATTCGTCCATCAACCAAACTTCAACGGCCACCTCAAAAGGGCGATTGATTTGCAGCTTTCCGTTCTCCGTACATACACAAACGAATATGTTACAGCCACCCCTAGGTCTTTCTGTCCCCAGATTTCAGGAGTGCCTGCTCCGCCATCGATGAATGGGCCCTGGGACTTTCAAGACATGGATGCTTGAGTACCGAAGCTGACCATCTCATGAAAACAGAGAATCTTCATTATTAGGAACTCTAAGGCAGTTCTCGGGGGAGCAAATATAAGACTTTACGGTACCTAGAATAGGATGCTAAAATAAAACTTAGGCAATCAGACCTAAGCTTAGGAGGGCTCCTTTTTAAATCTTTTCATCACCTAGTAGTATAAAGGTCCTAAGTTTTCTGACCCCCCCCTGGCAGTATATGATCTCACAGGATATGATTAATCATACCTCGAATCCAACGAACCTGATCAAGCACAGCACATATTTTATTCTGCATTCACAATTCGTACAAGCGCCTATGCGTCGTTATTGAAGTACAAGACTTTGAAGAGGTGAGCCTCCTACTACTATTTGTGAAGGGGGGGAAATAGCCATGCTCGGTCTTGAATTTACCAATGACCCGTCACTTCATGTCGTTTACCGTGATTGAGAACCCCGAGTGGGATCTTCTGTTAGTTCCACTAGCGTTTTGACCAGGATGCCAACGTTCTTTTTCTTCGAGAACCTTATCCTAGGTATACTTTGGGGGCCCCTGCCCGTAATTATCTGCTCTGATTTCAAACTGTTATTGTAATTCTTCTTGTAGGCAAGTTTGCGAGGACAGATCCTCAGCAGGCTAAGAGAACTTGCTTTGGGGATATCTGGAAACCGTATGTCTTGAAAGTCCCAGAATTCTCCTAGATTTACAGAGCCTTTACTCAACCGTACGAAACTCATGCCCAATTCGTTAAACTTATAGTTCGCTGTACGTTTCTTTATAGTAGGTTGATCTTCTTGTTGTAAGGGAATACCAATCCATACGGAGTTGTCGTAACTCTTGAACACCACTGGTCTAAGTATCTTCTACGCTGCGCACATGTGGTTTAACTCTGCTGCTTATTAGCAGCCCTCTACGGATACTGATCGGGCACTCAACGAATTTGCCGTGTACATGTACGCTTCTATTGCATTCTGTTACCAAGGAATCTTGTGAAGGAACATAGTAGAGTCTTGATAGTCCCAAAGACCTTGTTCTGGGACAGGAGGTGTACACCCTTCGATCTGATTAACCACTCGCATTCGTTTCTGGGCAGGCCGGCCATAATCATCAACAAAGGGTTTTGACAAGAATGAAACCGGCATGCCCTCTTGGCCGAGGTGTGGAAGACAAGTGCCCAACTCTGCGATCTTTAGTTTCATATGCTATCAATGAGCGGTGATATTCTAATTCCTACCTCTAGTGATAGAACTTGCGAGGGGAAAAGGAGAGAACCCGCTTGTTTCTCATTTATAGAAGTATTATTAGAAATCTCTATGGTCGTTAAGATACGGGTATAAACCTGAATTGCTCCAGCATAATCTTGTCGGAGTTCCTGGTTCTGTAGGTATTATATGGAGGACCATCTCTCCCCCATATCTGCTGGTACTTTCTTCCTCCCCTTGATCTAGCGGGTCACAAGTATAAATACGGAGAATTCCCAAGTGGCCTGTTTAATATGGAGACGATGAGGTTTCAAGATGAAGCTTGTGGTAATCCAATTGGCAATGGCCACAGCCTAGTCAGCTGGAATCGTTCGGGTGATCCTTGTTTGCTGAAGCCCAAGCATGAAACACTCGACCGCCGGGTCGTAACATCATGTAACAAGCATGGGATCTTTATACCATTCGAGAGTCTGCCTTGAGAGTCTTGTTGTGCTATTATGCTATCATAACTCAAGATTGACCACAGCCTGTGGTCGCAGGTATCAATGTGATGGATGTCATATAACCTAATAGTGACAACAAGTTTGGCTTCCGACACCCTCTCATGTCTGGAATATAGTCCATAGAAGCCATCTGTATTCGCGCCACTGCCGTATATATACCCTAGCAGAAGATCGAGTGTCTTGTCCGTACTGGAGAAGAAACAGCCTAGAAACATATCAGTTAAGCTTGATGGTGTGTTTCGTTTTCAAGGCAAGCTCGAGCTAACCTGCCTGCTCTGTAGTTGCATCTTATCCGTGATATCAAAACAGTCTCTGGAATCTTTAGCAGGGCTCGGGTTTCCTCTATTATAATATGCAATCCTGGTTGATGGGACATGTGGATCGGATGACAGTGTAGGATATAACTCGTCAAATCGAAGTCGAAAGCTCACACAAAACCACGGCTATGTATTTCCTCATTTCGATATAGTCCGTCACTGTGCTATTCTGAACGGTTTCATCATTGAGATTTCCTTTTGCCTCTCGTGGTGAATCAGAATAAATAAATCTGTCTTGGTAAACAGAAAGAAGCAAATACCGAGAGAGAGAAAATTAGGAGTTGGTTTCAGAGTCTTGATGCAGACTAACTGACTATTTCACAAGTAGGAGGACTTCTATCACTTCGCAAGTCTATCCCTCACTGTCGCTTGATGCGAAATGGGTAATTCTCTTGGCTGCATGTTCGACACGTAGAGCTTAAGCATGCCTTTCCAGAGAAGCTATGCCTGTCTTCTGCTCAATTTTGATCAGCGTCCTCCAGTTCTCATAAATTCACCGTGTGGTGTATCATTGAAAGAGACCTATTGGCATAGCAAAGACTACCTAGCTAGACAAGGTCTAATGATTAGCGGGTGTTTCAATCAGTTGGTCGAACGAAGGCTCGCAAAGAAGGCCCGTAAACAGAAGCACGAAACTAAACAAAAGGTGACTGAGCGCAGATAGACAGTTTCATCTTTTCGGCGTCAGTGCAGCTAGGCTGCTGCTAGGCAAGCTAACAAGATGTGTGGACTCGGTGATGGTTGTTTCGAGCTTTGACCTGTAGTCTGCATTTTAGCAATTGGTGTGTGGGCCTTGCTTGGGCTTGGTTAGTACTTTGACAAAAAGACCCGGACTCTCCTCCCATAAGAAGAAGTTATAGAACCACGCAGAAGTCACCATGAGGACATTGAATCAACCCTTGTGTTTATGAGGCAAGGATAAGGGTAATGATTCAACAGACACAACTGCCGAAGAGGCTGACGGGGGGTTCATTTCAAGGCCATTGCCGCCCTGCTCTGACACCCATCAGGAAACGGATGTGTCTGCATGAGCCTTGATTGCGCGGTCAGACCTTTTGAGAAGGTCTCGGCTCTATGTCGTACGATGATGTACTCGGTGTATTCTGACAGAGAGAGGCGTGCTCTTGGGCATCATTTCCAAGTGCCTGGGAGAGGCAAGAAAACTGAGCATTTCGGGCCTAAGTAATGAATCCTAAGCAATGATAAGATGTTGGTCATTTAATTTAAGCCTAAGGGGGCTCCTTGGTGAGTTTATTTTAGTATCTAAATCTCCTTACTCCACAGGATTGCGCTCTTCCTCATCCGAAGCTATATCAATCAATATTGATTCTCTTCATGATACGGTCGTTGGTATCCCCAAAGTCGAGCAATTCCGCTTCCTGTTCAAGTACCGCAGGAGCTGACAGTAAATATCGACAGCGTCGTCATTCTTACCCAAGAGATTGCCGATGTAGAACTTTCTGTATCCAAGTTGAAAAAGCGACTGTCGTTCACCAGCTCATCTACCATCGAAGGGTAAAATACAACACATCATACGTGAAACTCTCGTCATTGAGACATTCTATGGCCATATTCAATGACTGCTCCTCTCTTCCTGTTGCCCAGGATGGCTCAATGATAATCAGTGAGAGGCCTCTGCCAGAGCTAGACCAACGCCATCCCTAAGTAGCACTCAGTTTGATCACCTATATAAATACCCAGGCGGGGCGCTGATGAGAACAAAACTCTCGCGCCCATATCTCTGTTTATTATATTTGATCTCGAGAGCGGCGAGTAGTGATGTGGAAGACTTGTCTGGCCAGGCCAACGGCATCATAAGAGACTCCCTGTCAGAATACAGAGTCCGCAATCATCTTCAGTCGTTCTTTGCATATCAATTGATGCTCCAGCGGGATCGTTTGCAAAGGTCATCGGGTCTTAACTGATGGAGGAGAAAACTCCAAAAGACTACTATCCTAGGCGATGACAAGACTTGGCTAAATTCAGATGAATTTAGTATAACAATTCCACAAGGCTTTATACTAGTGACTTGGTACATTGAGTTATTGCCGAGAACTTTTCTTGCTTCCTGGGACCTAACAGGGTGATGCTCGGCAAGATACTGCATAACTTCCTACGTAAGTAACTTATGTGATGTATGAACTGGCCCATTTCAAACTCTCAGGATAGGGTAACTTGAACATTATTACAGTTTTTATTTTTGTTTAGACAGTCTCGCGAAGAGCATACTGAAGTTTGATCAGGTATTGCTGTCACCGAGGATCTGTCAACGGAGTGACTCAGTAATCGTAAAAGCCCTTGCCACTCTTCTTACCATACCACCCAGCGTTGACCATATTCTTCAGCAACACACTCGGCCTGTATTTGGAGTCGGCGGTCTCCTCATACAGAACCTTCATGATAGAAAGACATGTATCGAGACCAATAAAATCCGCAAGCTGAAGAGGACCCATGGGCACGTTTGTGCCGTTCTTCATGATGGCATCAATGGAATCACGGTCTCCGACGCCAGTCTCAAGACAAATGATGGCCTCGTTGATGTAAGGCATGAGGATACGATTGGCAAGAAATCCGGGAGAGTCGGCTGAGACCGAAGTAATCTTTCCCATGCGCTTGCAGAACTCAACGGCAGTGTCGAGAGTGTCCTGGCTAGTCTGCAGGCCGCTGATGATCTCAACACCCTTCTGTACAGGGACGGGGTTCATGAAATGTGTCGACACAACACGAGAGGAAGCCGAGGTATCAGTGGGATCCTTGGTTGTGGCAGCGGCGATGCGGGTGATGGAGATAGAAGAGGTGTTTGTAGCGAGAATAGCGTGCTTGGGGCAGATCTGAGCCAGCTTGCCAAATATGTCAAACTTGAGATTGGGCAGCTCAGGAACAGCCTCGATGACCATGTCTGCAGAGGAGAGATCTTCCATTTTGGTGCTCGTACTGAGAAGAGAACGGGCGCTGTCGGCCTGCTCCTGTGTGATCCTTGACTTTGAGACATCCTTTGCTAAGAGTTTCTCGGCAAAGGCAATGCCCTTGTCCAGAGCCTTGTCTGAAGTATCGATCAAAGTAACGGGAACCTGAGCCCTTTGAGCTGCAACAAGAGCAATTCCTAATCCCTATCGTGGTGCTGTTAATTGTCTGAACGCCGGCAACGTCTTTCACATGCTCTTACCATTTGACCCGCACCGATAACACCAAGCTTCTTGACCTCTGCGGCAGCATATTGGCGAGGTGAAGAGCTGAAGCAGCGGGCATGACGCGCAACTGCCATAGAAGGCATTCGAAACATTGAAGCAGCCATTCTTTTTTCCCTTCTCAAAGAGTGTGTGGGGGAATTTCAAGACCACGATGCAATAGTAGAGTGCCAGGTCTCTTTAAGTTCTTCCCCACGGGGACGTTGACATCTACGCCGACGCCGACGCCGAAATCAACGGCTCATGCCATCATATTGCGGGTAACCTCGGCTCGGAGCCGGAGGATCTTTCTTATCAATTGCCGAGAAGCTTCTTATCTTATCAATTCTTATCGATTTTCGCGTAAATTACCTACCTAAAGGTACCTAGACACGCCAGTCAAGACGCGTCCAAGCGCGTCGTATATCGAAGTGGTGGGACTACCTAACGTACTACCTACCTAGGTAGGGTATGTTTTCTGATGTTGTCAAGGCATCACAATTACACGACCTGTAAGGCAGAGACAGGCAACAATTTGTCTGTCAATGTCGAGTGAATATAGATCATGGAGTTGGCAGATGGATCAACAGATATTGTGCACCCAGAAGTACGCGCGCACATCAACAGTCTTGTCTCAGCGGTAAAGTTTTCCATAATACCAATAAGTTAGAATGTTCTGACAAGCGGATTCCAGCTTGGAGGTGTTGGCGCCGACGAAGATGGCGGCTATCAACTCGGTGACGATGCCCTCGAGGTTCTTCGCGATCTAAAACGATGGATACGCTTCTACGACGAAAAGACGAATCGGATGGATGTTGCGCGATGCATACACGAGGCGAACCTGATCGAGGGCGACCTGCTCCCCATTCTCTCTACGTGGCCCGAAAACGCCACGGACAGCAAATTCAAGTCCAGGATAGCCTTGGCTTGCTTCGAACTCATGGTTCCTCTCACCTGGCCAATGGCAAGGGACCGAGAGCGAATGACGGTCAATCACCACCGCCATATGCCGGTCCTTGAGCTTGCTCAGGTTGGATACAAGCGAGCCGTTATCAACTACGATGGAGCTCGCGTACTTCATACTGCTGTACGGGTGGCTCTCCCTTCCATGGCAATACCGATTGGCGATCGAACACAGCGTGATCAAGGTATCATCAAGCTCGTCTTGTTCTTCCTCCGTAACATCGCCATGATCGAGCCTCCCCCTGATGTCAAATACGAAGGCGACGAGTCTCAAATATCTCGATCCGCCACTATCGATGCATTCTCATACCAAGACATCTTCCTCGTGCTCTTGACGCTTGCATCGAACATGGGAGAGGATTTTCGAACCGAAGATACATCTGTCATGGAAATTATATACCATTTAGTGAAACAGGTCGACATTGGAAAGCTCTTCATGAGTGAGCAGCAGCTAAGTAAGGCCAAGGCTGGAGAGCTCGCCGATATGATGAGCAAGGAGTCGTCCATGCTGAAGGCGTACAACCGCAAAGGCCCAACTCGCCACAATCGATTCGGTACTATGATTTGGGTGAAGCGAGACGACGGCAAGATGTCATCACTCTCGGGCCAAGATGCGCTGGCTGATGCCTCTATGAGGAACCAAAAGATGGATAGCTCAAAGACTTTCCGGCCTCCTCGCCGAGCACGAAAAGGGGATAAAGATGAGAAGGATCTCGGACTACCAACTAAGCTTAATTCTCGTGCTTATGACCAGTTGCGATCGTTTGTCGAAGACTTCCTTGACTCAGGCTTCAACCCTCTATTCCAACATGTCCGCAAAACCATCGATAGGGAGGCACCACATGTAATGCAGTATCATCGCCGTCAATTTTTCTACTTGGTAGCATGGTTCCTAGAAGCCGAGCGCATGAGGCGCAAGGCAAGGAAACAGTCGAGTAAGAGTCCCAGCGAGGACATCAGCAGTTTCAACCTTGTTGCTGGTGTTCTCAACCAGGAGATGTTCATCACTCTCAATAAAGCTCTCCATGAGTCGCTCGAGATGAAAGATTGGCACGAACTAACCGCTGTTATGCGTTGTTTTACGCAGATTCTTCTCACCGTGCAGGAAATGTCAGAATCAGGCAACGAGGACAACGAAGAGATCGCCGAAAACGTGCTTAGTCGTTTATTTTACGAAGAGGCAACCCACGATGCAATTGCCACCATCATTAGAACTTACAAGGACCAAAGCTTCAACTACCTTGATGCTGCTACGGAGCTCGTCCACCACTTCCTCCGTATTCTGGAGGGATACTCTAAGCAGAACATCGATATGCAAGTTCGCTCGCGGAAACGCACTCGACGGAAGAAGAAGGCTGCCCAAGCCGCTGCGGGATTCGAGAATGACAACGACGACAATGACGGTTCAGATAATGACGCCGCATCTGCCGAGCGAACCACTAAAGAACGAAAATTCGACTTTCATCGCTTTGCCACGCGTTTCACGCCCCAGAGCGTAGTCGATACATTTGTCGCTTTCACCAAGTATTACCGTGATCTGACAGACTCGCAACTTAAACGAGCGCATCGATATTTCTATCGCGTGGCTTTCAAAGCAGAGGCGAGTGTCATGCTATTTCGTGTAGATATAATTCACCTCTTTTACAACATGATCAAGGGCCCTGCTGCGCTTGACAAGTCTTCTGGGGTGTTCAAGGAGTGGGAAGAGTTGGTGAAACAGATACTGCGAAAATGCTTCAAGAAGCTTGAACAGCGACCAGAACTGCTTGTGGAGATGCTCTTCAGCAAGGGATCTAGCACTGCCTTCTTTCTCGAGTACGGCTTCGAACGACAAACTGTCACTACAGCCAGCAAGGCCAAGCCTGCAGCTGAGCTGGTCTTCAAAAACACTGAGGAGCTAGACCGGCAGATAGCTATTGTCGTCGGAGCAATGTTGGACAAGAACCAGGCAAACCATGTCGCTTGGATCAAGAAAGTCCTCGGCGACGCTGAGAGCGAACGCAAAGCTTTTATGGCAGCGGAAGAAGCAATGGCTTCAGTTGAGCCTGTACCAGACGAAGCTGAAGAACAGCCAACAGAGTCGGCGCCAAAAGCGCCTCCTATATTTTGTGAGTTCAATATGAGATTCGAGTATTTGCTCATTCACTAATAATGCTCAGTCGTGCGTCCAGATGATAAGGACCGCCGTAATGCCATGTTCAAGAACTCTCATATGCGACTTCTTATGAAACTTGTCGGCCTTCAGCTATTAGGCCCGGCGTCAGAAGAAACACCCGAGTCCGCATGGATTATACCTTCAGATGTCTCTGCCGATGTTCTCAGGGATGCGATTCACTACATCAACCAAGCTGAGTTCAGCCCTCCTACATTTGAGGAGGGTGTTCTGGCAGAACATCAGTTGAAACGCAAAAGTGTTCCACGCAAGAAGGCCGATTTCGATGACGATGAGGAGGGCGAGCTTGACGACCCCATGTTCGGACCCCTCGGTCCCACAGTGCGCAGACCCATTGACGACGAAGATGACCCCAAGAAGTCACCCAGGAAGCGCAGGCCTCGAAAAGAACTTACCGAAGAAGAAAGACAAAGGAAGCGTAAAGAAAGGCGAAGAAAAGAACAAGAAAAGTTGAGGAGCTTAAGATCAGAAGAGTTTGTAAGGCCCGAGGACGATATAACGGATTCTGAATACGATGAAGCCTTCTTCGCTCGAGAACGGGAGGCAGATGCAAAGGCAACGGCCATTCGCCACGCTGCGGAGCGCCTTCCCGTATCTAAAAAGCCAACTAGAAAGCGTGGAATTGCAGCTACAGAATCTGCATCAAGTAGTAATGAGGAACAGGGAAGAGGTGGAGATTCAGAATCTGGTCACGATTCTGATTCTGGCGACGATTTCATCCTAAGGGCAATGAATACAACTCTTGAGGAAGAGAACGAGGGGCAACCAGAAGGAGCATTGCGACATGGCAGTGATGGAGAGAGTCGCAAGAGGAGACGAATCAGTGTTGAAAAGACCCAGCCTGACGAGGATCAAGAAATGGGCGGCGTGAATAAGAATGGGGATGAGGAGGAGGAGGATGAGGATGAAACCCCTGTCATAACTCGAAGACCACGTGTACGGGGTGGGTTTGTTGTGGATAGTGATGATGATGATGATGAGTAGATATTAAGTAAGGTAGCATAATTAATGGCGCCTGAAGCATTCATGCTCTATAGCATGCCTTTAGGAGCAAAAACAAAACAAAAAAAAAAGAGAGACCTAAGTTTAGGGTGATAAAATAAACTCTATAAAAATATCCTAAACTCATCCTAAATTTATACTAAGTTACCTAAATCTTTTTATTAGTTAGGCTTTAGGTCCCGAGTTTTATTTCCTCCCCTAGGCATGGCAGTACAGGGGCAGATGATACGTCTAGATCTAATGAGCGAATGTCACCACCGAGGCTCTGCCACACTAACCTCTGGGAGTCATGGCCAAGACTCGGGAGAACTGGGCGCAAGGCCTGCATAGATCAGGGTAGCCTTTCTTCTCATGTGGTAAACGAAGATTGATTCTAGATTCTCAAGACTGACGTAAAACTGCCTCCATTGCAAATGGGAGACTATCAAACAGTGGTATATCCTCCAAACATGTTATCTCACCGGCTTGTATTCCTTTATCCAAAACATAAATCATATTCTATTCTATGGATTTGACTTTCTTTGTGATCGTCTCTCCAAACTCCTCCTTCGCGTCGCTGTGCTCTGCCCAGATTGTATTTGACCCAGCTCTGCAAGATCCTCCTGACTCCTTCTAGGAGCTCCAGGATGCGCAAGCACACTATCGCGATGTTCTGGTCGTTGGAGGGCATCACTCTGCTGCAAGGCAGACTTTTCGTCGTCCTTGCCGCCCCATGAACCCCCAATTCCTTCCATGATGAACTCAGAAGCTGTTGGTTGGTCAAGTAGAGAGAGTTCCTCGGGTGAGAATACGTAGGGAAGTAGGAGAGCACGGATTGGTATCAGTGCAAAGATGATGACAGGGAAACCGACAGCGGCTACAGTCTGGGTGATAGCAAATGTTGCACCGAAGCCAAGGAGCTCGGTGAGGACAAAGTACCAGATAGCTGAGCGCCGTCGGATTTGAAGTAAAGGGCTGTTTGAAGGCGTGAGGGCACGATCGCGAGCTAGGAAAATAAGCTTGCTCGTGATACCATTCCCCTCAAGGGCCTGGACACCCATAACAAAGAATAGGCCTGCGAGCACACCATGGGGAATCAAGTGGAGGACCACTAAAAGGGGTCCCGTCATAGTACCCAACGTAAGGAGACCTTGAGCAAAGTTGGAGAATCGTTGCTCGACAACGTGTGTGGCCTCGAAGGAATAACCACCACCTACTGGGTTGCCATCTTCATCATCCTCCTTGACAGCTTTTGTAACACAGAGCGACTCGGTATGGAAGGGTGCTTGGGGGATGAGACCATTGGGGAATGGTAGGCCAAGGATACCTGCAACACCAGTTGTCAAACCGAGGAGGAATATGTCCCAGTGAAAACCAGCGGGTTTGCGGAGTGGAAACTCGCTGCCTTGGGCGATGAGTGAAGAGACTTTGGCTGTTAGCAAGGTTTCTAGGCATTTGATATTCGATAACATACCATTATGATCGAACCAGAAGAGAATGGTCAGTAGGATTGCAAAGGGCAGAGCAAGAAAGATGTCACCCACGCTCAAATCCCAGAAGCGCACAAGCCAATCGCGGCCACTGGTAGGCTCAAAAGCGATGCCAGTGGGTAGAACCTCAAGATCAACTTCCTGCATACGGCCGAAGTGAACAAAGCCAGTGAAAAAGATGATTGTCAAAGGGGTGCCGTAGTCCTTGAGAAACACACGCAAGGGGTGGCGGAAAAGGCTGCTTCCGCCAAGTTCGCTGCACACGTATGCTACCATGAAGACAAGAAGAGCGGCAACGATGGAGAGATAGAACTCTTGTCCTCTACCGAGATGTTCGAGGACTTGAATGCCCTTTTGGAGGTAGATAAAGGCGACGTAAAACCCAAATATGTCACAGGGGAAGCGTGTGACCCATTGAAGCCAGTTGCAGGAGTTTGTTACGGCGAGAATCCAGTGAAGGATTAGTGACCAGCTGGATGGATCAGTTACCAAACGGTGAAATGATAAAGAGCCCCGTTTTGTACGGAGAAGGCGGACTTACATGCCGATCCAGCACATGAAGCCAATATAATTGACGCCAGTTGGCTTCATGATATCATATACGGTGCTTCAGAAGCCCAGGTCAGCTCCATGATGCAAATTCGTTTGTGAGTAGCAGTAATCTTACTAGTTGAAGACGGTTATTGGGCCTAGAGAAGCATGATTAGAGGGACAGCTCGGTGTAGTAGGAAAGGGAGGCGAAATTACCCGTAACTCCGACAATAACAAGCGGCTGTGCAGCAAATAGAGAGAAGATGACCGCCCCAAGGACAGAGGAGAGTAAAACTTCGTTGACGCCATAGTTTGAACCTGTTTTCTGGAACATGTCGAGAGAAAATGCCAGAGCAGGGAGGATGCTTGATGAGAGGTCAGCGTCACATGCTGTTTAATATGTAACCAAGGCAAGACAAGACGGAGATACTGACTTGGCAAAATACATATACACTGTAGCAGGGACTACACGATAGTCCCACGCATCTGTCCAGTCGCTAACATAGTATGGTATTCGTCGACGGATGTCACTAACCATACCACGAAAGAGGTGGATTCTCCACCAAACCTCTCGTTTTTGGCGAGGTGAGGCCATTCCATCGTGGTCTCTTTCGTGTCCTGGAGAAGCTGAGACCATGATGGTTCCCTCTAGAGATAATGAAGAAAAAGTGTTGTGATGGTATTGGGCTTGGCAAGAGATTGTTTGTTGTAGGCTGTCTCGAACAACGAGTGACACACTTCAGAGATGACTCTGAAAGTGAGGAAATTCCGTGATTAAGAGACGAGACAATAGGACGAGGCAGAGCGGAAACCAACAAAGTTGATATACATCCATATAAGAAAAGATCAGAATCGGCCGCCCAAGAATGTCACCGGTACAAGGGTCTTGACTTGTCTTGTCTTGACTTAGGCTATGTACCAGTCTTGGGAGAAAGTGATTGATTGTTGACTCCACTCAGCAACTAAACATGACAACATCCCTGTCCTGGTTACATCCAATGCTCAGTGCTCACCACAATAGGTAAGTAGGTAACGAGGAAAAGGAAAGGAAATAAATAGATTGCCTCGATATACATACATGCCTATACCTTATCGAAGCAGTTCAAGGAACGGACTGACTGCGGTGCGGGTCGATAAAACCCACTAATCGGGTTTCGCAGAGGGTAACGCCATGAAAAGAGGCACTTCCACCACGCTTCTTTGGTAGTGTAGTGTGATGTAGGTAGGTAGAGTACTGTAAGAATAGCTAGCCTCTATAATAACAGCAGTGATGCGATCCTGACACCTCGGCGGCCAATAGAGTGCAAGCGACTCAATTGCGTGCATGCGTAGACCGAAAGCGATACATAGGTACTGTACTCGTTTATTACCGGCCAAACAGACAAGACAAAAACTTCGATTGTGGGGGATCGGGATGCTTATTAAGACAGCATCCGGTGTCTCGAGCAATATGAGACACAGGGCCTGTCACGTCACACAGATAATGGATGTATATACATATGTATACCCGAATACGTACAGATATACTACCTAGTAGGTAACCAACAAACAGTGCAATAGATACCATGAGTATACGATCATCATCCTCACAAGAGCCTCCATAGGTACCTACTACGTAGAAGACTACCTCAGAACAATATCGTCCCAGTCCTCATTCATCCTGACATGCACGGAACCTTTTCGTCAAAGTCCTAACTACTAAGTTACTAGCCATCCCACATGGATGACAATAAATATTGACGTTGCTGTCAACAAATGCATGATGTCGTAAAATCTTGTACCTTATTATTACCCTTTTCGACATACGCGGTTACACCAAGGGAGCAGAGCCTCCTAAACCTCGGTCAGCAGAGGAACTTTCTCAGCCAATCAGCTTCACAGAACTAGCTCGCGGTCGATGATAATCGCGAGATCTTTGACTTACAAGTTATACCACTAGGTAGTTATAGGTAGATTAACGCTTGACGGCCGCCGGTTGCTTCTGCTTCAGACCATGCCAAGGTCGCTAGGATCGACATTCTCTGTTATTATTTGTTCTATTAGTTCCTCGACGGGGCTGGTTGCCACAAATTACGACTCATGCTATCTGTCTGGTAGGGCGACCCAAGGAGACTGGGATCTCTTTTCCAAGTAACATACCCTCAAGTGGCCAACACCAACTCCTCGTTTCGAGATGTTTATCAAGCCCTCTTCTGCCTCCTATCTGAATTACCTATGGGATGTATAGCAGCATAACCCTGATGGGTTCTTCATCAACTATCGCAATGTTGGCGAGCCAGGCAAATTAGACGACATTTTCGATTCATCATTTTCAAGTCAGAGAATTCCGTCATCAATATATACTTAATGTTTTACAGTTCTATAGCCTAGAATACAGTGTTACACGGTTGTTCCTAGCCTCGACCTCCAGGCTTTCCAACGCGATGAGGGTAATTTTGATGATTGCGATGTGTCGGTTCTGCTAACAACGCATTAAACATCCAAAGGAATTGATCAAATGTTTGATAGAGTAGAGTGCCGCTTTTCTCTGCGCCTTGCTGTGGCCTCCATGGCCCATGCTGCTTCCTCCCGACGGATTATCGTAATGTCCTGGCCTGACATCAGTCCTCGGTTCTGGAATAGGCCTCGCCGTCATCCTCGTTACTACACAGCACAGCCAATCCTTGCTCTGCCTCAAGTTCCCTGTATCCCTTCTCCTGTCTTGCTTCCGCATGACCAACTGTCGTCGATCGTACCACAGCAGCTACCTTCACCAACCATGTGCTTGGCGACTTTTCTTTTCTTTTCGACTCTACTCAAGCTTTTTGAAAGCTGGGGCAGGGGCAGGGGGGTCCTTAGGCGTATCTGTCTCCTCGGGGAACGGTGGGGGTGTGCTCTCCTCCTTGCCGCCGCCAAAGTATTTCTCAAAGTCCTCGTTATCACCAAATGGTCGCTTGCCCAAGATACGAACCATGTCATCTCGGACGAGAACCTCCTTCTTGAGCAACTCCTGGGCGATTAGCCCAACTTCCTTCTTTTTCGAGGTCAGAAGATCTCGGCATCGCTGGTAGGCTGCCTCCACAATTCGGGAAACCTCCTGGTCGATCTGCTGGGCAGTAGATTCTGCAAATGGCTTCTGCATGCGGTTGGGGTCATTCTCGAAGTGAACGGGGCCCACCTTCTCGGACATGCCCCATTGGGTCACCATGTTTCGTGCCATCTGGGAAACCTTCTTGAAGTCGTCACTAGCACCTGTTGTCACGGTGGGGAAATGAAGCTCCTCAGATACACGGCCACCCATTGTCATAGCCATTCGGTCCATGAGCTGGTTGGTGTTCATCAGGTAAGCATCCTGGGGCAGGTACTGAGCATAACCCAGAGCACCTTGGCCCCGGGGAATAATGGAGACCTTGAGAAGAGGATCAGCATGTTCCAGGAACCAGCCACAGATGGCGTGGCCGGCCTCATGGTATGCAACAGTCTTCTTCTCCTCTGGCTTCAGCACGAGAGACTTGCGCTCAAGACCTCCGATAACCCGCTCAATGGCCCGCTCAAAGTGGTCCATCTTGACCTCATCAGCATTGCCTCGGGCAGCTAGGCAAAGTTAGCCAGGTAATACACAATATCAGATTAGCCGGTAGAACATACCAATTAGAGCAGCCTCGTTGACAACGTTGGCAATATCAGCACCGGAGAATCCAGGGGTGAGAGTTGCCAGGCGACCAACAAGGTATTCATGGTCCTCGTTTGTGACAATCTTGTTCAGATACACCTTGAAGATTTCCTGGCGGCCTTTCATTGTAGGACGATCGATGAAGATATGTCTGTCAAATCGCCCTGGTCGCATCAATGCCTTGTCGAGCATATCCGCTCGATTGGTGCCAGCAAGAACAACAACCTGCTCGCGAGTATTGAAACCGTCCATTTCAGTGAGAATCTGGTTCAGAGTTGCTTCCCGCTCATCATTGCCACCGAATCCCCGGCCGCTCTCCTGTCGCGCACGTCCAATTGCATCAATCTCGTCAATGAAGATGATGCAGGGGGCGTTCTTACGTCCTTCGGCGAATAAATCTCTCACACGTGAAGGCCCGACACCGACAAACATTTCAACGAACTCAGAACCGCTCACACTGAAGAATGGTACTCCAGACTCGCCAGCTGTGGCCTTGGCAAGCAATGTCTTGCCAGTACCAGGGGGGCCAGCTAAGATAGCACCTCGAGGGATCTTGGCACCTAGCTTTTCGAATTTCTCGGGCTGCTTCAGGAAGCTCACAAACTCCATGATCTCGGTTTTTGCCTCTTCGAGGCCAGCAACATCTGAGAATTTGACCTTCACAGCACTCTCCGCGTTGAACTTCTTAGCCTTGCTCTTGCCGAAGTTGAACATACCCCCTCCAGCACCACCACGTCCACCCATTGACCGCTGAGTCCAGAGGATCAACCCGATGAAGAGCAGTGTAGGGCCAAATGCCAGAAGAAGGTTGCCAAGGGTGCTACCTCCAGCCTCATAGCTCACAGGTATCCTTTCAGAAGGCGGAATACCAAGCTCATCTTGCGCCTGTTCCAACTTTCGCTCGAAGGATTCAACAGACCCTATGGAGAACACATAGCTCTTTCTCGCAGGTTGCCCGCCCTCACCAGTAGCTCCGGTTGCAGATGGATGAAGCTCTACCCGCACGTGTGAGCCGTTGACAACAATCAGCTTCTGAACCAGGCCCTTATCCAGGAATGCTTTCCGCATCTCTTGCCAAGTAATCTCCTTCTCAGAGAAAGGGTTGGCAAAGAGCTCCGCAATCCATACAGTGACACCAATGGCGATACCAGTCTGGACAGCCTCCAGCCACCCGCTGCGCTCATTCTTCGGTGGCTTGCCACCCTTCTGCTGCTGCTGATGTTGCTTCGACTTGTCAGCGCTACCCTTTCCGTCCTGGGTCTTCGGTTCCTGGTCCATGCGGAAGGAGGAAAATTGCCCATCCTGGTTGTCCTGTTGATCTTCCAATTCTATTATCCGTTCTGTGACCATGTATACACATCGCATGAGCCTTCCCTTGTCCAAGATCGAAAGGTTGCCATTCTGTCGTTGCTTTTGAAGAAGATCTCGGGTCTCGGCAGGGGCGCCAACAATTTGAAGTTTCTCAAGAATGTCCTTCGCCACGGGCCTTTGAGCCTCTGGAAGTCGACTTGTAAATTCCTCGAGATGTGCCAGTTCCTCCTTGTTCAAATGAATCCAGCCTTCGGGCAGAGGTGGCGGCTTTGGTGCTTCAGACTTGCTTCCATCGGGCCCGTTCTTTGCACTATGTTGATTCAATGGCTTGCTTCCATGCTCGTCATCTTTTTCCGGGTTTGAGCGAGGATCTTTGCCGGGAGGAGGGGGTTGCGAGGAATATGTCCTTGCTCGGATGGCGAATGCGGCAGAAGTCTTTGCGGGGATCGATCGGGTGACAAGTGACGGTCTTGCACATAATCGTAGTGCAGGCTGCGTTGACAATCTCGTCGCTCGTGCGAGCTGGCTTGATTGTCTTAAGAATCTCGACATGGCGGGCAACGCGGGCTGTCGCAAGTGCGGAACTACCGGGGTTGTGTGTAGAGATAAAGGTAATTGAGAGCGCCGTGCTATCTCATGGGGTAGCACGGCTCAGGCCAACAAGGCTATTGACTAGTATTTGAGGCCGGTATACAGTCGTATATGGCGAGAACTCGGAGTCCCAGCGCCAATGGATGAATATGAGTATGTTGGATGACACCACCAAGTGAAAGCTTCTGGTGATGAGTCTACAGCGGTTGCTTAGCTCGAAAACTGAGGATCACGTGTTGGGTAAGTCGCTGAGTGTGGGGTCAACTGAGAGGATTGGCTGACATGATCGCCTCAGGGAATGTGTCAGTACATACGTCAATGAGTGATGCCTGTTAGGTAGGTATTCTAACTTATGTACTAACCTTTCGTAGGTCTGTTCGGCTCTGCAATGCTTGACATCAGGTACCTACCTCTGGTAATTATGTGAAGAATACATCAAATGGGTTGTCGAAGTGAGCAGTGGCAATTTGCGCCGTATGTTCCAGCACTAGTGATGGATGTAAGTATCATAGAGCTCTCAACGGTGCTCTCTGTTTCATAGCGACTCATCTTTAATTAAGGGAATATTCTTTGTAGGTATCTTGCTACTACGATATTAATATGTCATATCCAGTCTTTTCAGTAGGAGGATATGAATCAAATTGAACAAGGATTCTGGCAACAATGAAGGAAAGACTGCCTTCTATTGACAGTGGAGGCAATATGTATTTTTGATACCTTTGCCCCAAACAGAGGGTTTCTTGCTCCTGGGAATTCATCTACTACCCTATCGCTCTGCCCATTCCAGGTTGTGAATTAGAATGGATCGTATAAGGCCATCGCCTTTCACCGGAACTCGGCATTCTTCCTTCTGTTCATTGAGATGCAAGACGATCTCTGTGCCTCTGGCTCCCTCGAAATCAGGCAAGTCACGCCAAATTTCAGTCCTTGACTTTTGGGCAATTGGGTGGTTGAAGTACAGCTGCAACACACGACGGGCCTGCTGATCGTCGCCGATTTCGAACAGTACCACCCTAGGCTTCAAGAGTTCTGTAATGTCCAAAAGCCGTGCGTAGAAAACGTCTGCTGGGTTGCATTTACTAGTGCAAGGGAGGTCCTTGTCAGGAACCAATGCGAGGCGCGGTTCATATTTTCGGACTGAATATCCGAGTTGCCCACAGCCATGACGCCAGATATCTTCTGATATATATGGAGGATTAGAAACGATAATGTCCCAGGGGGTAACGGCGAGCTGCTGCATGTCGCCATCACTGAAAACATTTGCTCTTGTGATGTCAAGCCGCTTGTGTTTTGTAGGCTTGATCAAAGTTCCAAGCCTGACGTTTCGTGCGATGTTCTCCTGTGCGAGCCGGATGGCTACAGGCGAAACATCCACTCCTCGCACGGTCAAGTTGTCAACCGAGTGCTGGAGGGATGAGAAAACTCCAAGAGGTATACAACCAGTTCCTGTGCAGAAGTCGATTATGTTTACTCCACGGTCCATTGTCCTTACATCTTGACCTAGAAGCTCCCCTGATTTGACGAGGTTTATTAGATGGAAAGTGTATGCTTCGGTTTCTGGTCTAGGTATTAAAACACCTTGTTTACACTTGATGTCGAGTGAGCCGAACGGCTGAGAGCCGATGACATACTGAAGTGGTTCACCACGCCCTCTTCTTCGACAGAGATTGTCTAACAGCCACGATTTGTTTCGTGACCGTGATTCATCGACATGGCTTCTTAGCCATCGAAGCTCATTCTGGGCAGAATTCAAGTCCCGGCAAGCTGGAAGAAGGCTTGCGATATGTGGCGAAAGGCGCCTAGCACGCCTCAACAAAGATGGCTGAATGCGCGGCATGACGAGAGAACTTCATCGTTGAGCCTGCAACGGTGAAAGTTGATGCATGACATGACAGGATTATAAGCATGCCATCAGAAAGTTAAGGTTAGATGTACATTATGTCATGATTAACCGACCTTTATCCTGCCGCGCCTCGAAGCTTTGGGGCAGCCCCCCTGCATCACCTTGCTTTATTCTTTAAATCTTTGTTCAACAACTTTACCAACTTGCTCAACAACTTCCTTTTGGATTTCTTTTTGGTGCTATATGCTCTAGGTTCATTCTGTACTCATAATTACTCGCCGAGCCATTCGAGCGATACAAAACGCAAAGTGCTGACATTCTTGGACTTTTGTTGTAATCGCCACTTTACCGCCAAATCTCAACCCGCCTAACACCCCGATCAAGAACCAAAGATGAACGCGCCTGATCGGTAAGACCATCTTTTTCTCTATCTGTTCGTTTGTGCTCTCTCTTTATTCGGGTCTTCTCTCGTGCGCTTCCAGGCTCCTTGCTCTTCTCTCAGGTCTGGCAAAGAAATACAGACATCAAGCCAGAATCCAATATTACACGCTCTTATAATCCTGCTTGGCCAAGCCTCATGTGAAGCCCAATACCCAATGTTGATTCGGCAATCGGTATGTGCCTTAGCATAGGGATTAGCTTTCATTCTGGCAAGTCGCCAGCTTGGTCTTATCACCCCTGCCATCGTTTACTTTAGAAAGCATTATGCCACTGGCAGTGTTACCTGGACGGCATTACCCCTAAGTCTATATGCCAGACTTATTACGGCAGTATGGTTTTCGAATGCCTGAAAGTCATCAAGTAACCATCTTTTCCTTGGTTCTATGTTCTGCGTTCATTTGCGTTGTCAGTGGCAGACACTGTCTTTGAGGAAAATTATCTTGCGAACTGCCTTTCCGAAGCAATTAAAAAAGCCATTTTCCTCAAACAAGTCAACCAAGCCAAGCTCATCTCATTTATTCCAACACCATAAAAAGCACAAAGCATAGATTTGCATCTTCACCAAACATTACACAATGGCCGGTGGTAACCCCAAGCATTTCAATCTCCAAGATGACCCGTTACGTTGTTGCAAACTACTTGAAGCCTTTCGCAATCTAACAAATTCGACAGTTTCGAGTTGTTCCTGCTCGGAGAGGGCGAGAAGAAGATAGAGGAAAAGGTCTTCTCAGGTTAGCTCCCTTGCGAGTTATGCCTATCTCCTGCTTACAATATTCTGTTAGGAATGTCCAATACCTCCGATTTTGTCCTCATGAAAGAAGACCACACTCTTGGTAACCTTCTCTCTGAGCACCTCAAGATGCACCCCAATGTCTATATGGCTGGGTATAAGAGTACAGATGCCGCCGCCCTTGATGAATCTTGTGCTGACATGGTACACAGTTGCTCATCCCAATGTTCCTGAGCTTTTTATACGAGTCCAGACAGACGGAACCATCACCCCCCGCGATGTGTTCACTTCTGTCTGTGAGAAGCTCATTAAACAACTCGAGATGCTGCATCAGGAGTTCACGCGAGAGTGGGAATTGAGACGAATCACCAACACTGGTGAGCAGGGAAACTTGCAGAACGGCCACTGAGTTCCGCGTTCATTATCAGGGATCATCTAAAACGGACAGGCATCATGGGCGGTCGGCGTTGGGGCTGCAGGTTATTGCTTATTTATTTTTAACCAGATATAAACTGGAATGAGCTTAAGAGCAGACTCTTTTGAGCCATACTGTGGTCCTTGTTTCCACTTGATGTGCATGTTGTGACACACGTGTAGAATAGGTCGCGCCAGGTTTGCTTGAGTTTAAATAGGGGAGACCTGGGCTCGAGATGAATTTCAACCAAAAGAGATTTTGCGAGGTCCATGATCCTGGTCAGGACCTTTCTCACGCAGCTCCTTCTGGACCTTCGCCACCAGGGATCAACTGATAGTGTTTTAGCACAGGGCGCAGGGAACGAGTTGCGACTGACTCACCATGCAGATGTTGTTGCCGTTCAGGAGAATCTTGGGAAGTTTAGTGTGGTTACCCGAATAGTCACTATTGAGTTAGCCAGTACCGGAAATGCAATAATGGAGATTTTGCTCATACAACTCGGTCACATCCTCCAAAACCATGTCTATACCAATAATTAGTTTTGATAGGGGCGAGCTGGGAGAGTAATACTCACTAACGTAGTCATCGAAACCGACAAGAGTTCCGCTGAATTCTATCACCTTTTCAGCACAATCGTCCATGAGCATACAGAAACTCATCTCTCACCCTTGTCGCCCTTCATAATGACCCAAATCCTGGAGCCTACACACTTGTCGATAAGCTCTACATAGAAGAGTTAGTATGTAGCCTTAATACATCAAGGATCTCTACCTATGCAAGGCTACTCACCGAGAGGTAACAGTTGGGATGCCATTGTGAAAATGTGACGTGGATGGATCGTATGAAGAGTTGTCGATCTGAAGCGGCTTCTTCGCTCAAAACTATTAGTACATTTTTACTGAAGTGCCGGTTTTGGTTACCGAAAGCCAGATGTTTTATCTCAGAGTTGAGCTGAAGTCGTCAAGGTCGTCGTCTCAAAGTCTCAAAGTGGGATGGATTATGGAGGTGTGAATAAGGTAAGGTACCTTAGGTACTGGATAGAGCACGTCCCCACGTGCTCTCGCGATGATCATGGTGACTAAGCCAATTTGTTACCCGCCCCTGGGCACTTCCACCCTCCCCAAGCCACCCGCTAACTAACTAACGCTCAGAATCAATGATCGCTCAATTGACGCGGCTGCCTAACAAATCTCACGTAACTACTGCACAGTAGCCTTCGCGTATCAGGGCCATGGGCTTTTGCCACAATGGCTCACCGACGCAGGCTATATTTCAATCACTTCATAGCCTAATGATATTACCTTCACAGGGGTGCATTGCTGGCAGTGTATTAAGACCCTCAATAAGAACGCGTCGGTTCCCCTCTGCTAGTAGGTATGTTGAGATACCGGTCTTTGATTTAAAAACTTCCTGACGGTTCTATCTATAAAGGGAAAAGTTTAGCTCCAGTATGTCACCAACTATAAAGAATCGTCTATGGAATCCGGCTTTTGGGATCAGGTTCTCTACGATAAATGATCATCAGTTACCTTACCCTTTCCTGGATATCACTCGCTTCGTCCATACCCCTGCCTCTGGGCCTGGGAATGTTGAGAAGGGAGATGTCGAAGCTGACGAGTTCAGCGAAGGTGAAGAGTTCGAACGTGATGCGGCGGAATGGTTCGATCAACAAGATCGGTTGGCATTGCCTACCATTGAAACAATCTCTAAAGGCACTCAGGTTGAATCAGACACAGACGGAGATCTCGTCGAGGTCTCGAAGCGGGAGAAAGACCTGGCGGAATCCGTCACTGCTCCTCTCACATCCTTAGACTACACAATCGACGCCAATCTTTGGGATACAGCCCGAAAAAGTAAGGCCGGTTCCAGCCAGTCTTTCTGGTCTTACAGAATGTACCGTCAAGTTCAAGGGAACGGCGTGGAGCAGAAAGTCAAGGTCCACTACTGCACTTCAAAACATACGATGGAGCATGTTTGTGAAAGGTACTTTTCTGACGAGAAAGTCATTGGCTTCGATTTGGAGTGGCTTGTTGCGAGGGGTCCTGCCAACTCCAACCCTCGACGAAATGTTTCGCTCATCCAGATCGCTAGCCCAAGTCGTGTAGGCTTGTTCCACGTTGCACTCTTTCCCAGGGACGACTTTGTCGCCCCGACTTTCAAGAGGATTATGGAGGACGAAAGCGTAACCAAAGTCGGAGTGGCTATCAAGGGTGACTGCACAAGATTGAAGAACAATCTCGGCATAAACAGTAAAGGGATCCTCGAGCTGTCTCACCTCTACAAACTTGTCAAGTACTCAAAGGCTGGAGAGCTAGACCGAATCAATAAGGTCATGGTGTCTTTAGCCGTGCAGACACAGGAGATGTTAGGCCTTCCTTTATTCAAAGGAGAGAATGTGCGGTCCAGTAATTGGATGATGCGTCTGTCAGCGGATCAAGTTGCATGTGAGTTAAAATTTGCGCCATCTGTACTTCTGTGGCTCACGTATATACAGATTCCGCATCAGATGCATATGTTGGCCTCCAGCTGTACTACGTGCTTGAGCAGGAACGCATGAAGCTTCAGCCCACTCCTCCTCGGCCAGCTTTCGTCGAGCAGAATCTTCCTATTAAGTTCTTAACCGCTGATGACGTTGATGAAAGTGATACGACTTCAGAATCGGGGGAATCCGAGGTTATTGCTGATGCTGAGGTGAGCCTTGAAACACCAGAAGCCAGACCTACGCCATCGATCGCAACGCCCACAACAAAGGATACGCCCCTTCCAGAGGACAATTCCCATGATCTTAGGGATCCCCGTATCCTTGCTGCCGAAAAGCACGCTCAACAATACCGCAGCACAACGCGCCCCAAGTCGACCCCACCATTGTCGTCTCTTCGCACTTATTACATGTGGTACGATAACCAAGATCTTACACCAGTGGACGTTGCTACACTCTTACGTACTCCTCCTCTTAAGACAAACACTGTTGTTTCCTATATCCTTGATGCCATCATCTCGGAAGGGTTGCCTTATTCTAAGTCGAGGCTTAGAACTGAGGTATTAGTCCACCTTGCCCCCCAGTCACTAGTGAGTGCCAGGTATCGAGCATTAGTGGATGCAAGTCAAGAGTCTGAAGGAGAACTATAAAAATCGATTCTAGGATTCGAGCGCACGTATGGGGAACTACTCAGAACGCAGCTTCGCTGCAAACTGGATTGGAAACGAATAGATAAAGACTGCTTATTACCTTTGGCTCAGGTTGTGATTCGTGACCTTCAGACTTATTGCCAATTGGATCCCTAAGATCCCTAAATATTGCAGCTATATCATCTGAGAACACAATAAGTATTTTTGGTATAAAGGGATAATCGGGTTTGGGTCTCCATTTCTATTACACTATCTATGGTCCTGGCCCAAACAGATTACGGCCTCTGTTGATCTGAACCTTCTTATCCTCACCACCACTCACAATACCCCAGGATTGATCCCAGGCCACGCTCAACACCTTGGCTCCGTCACCAGCAGCTGGGAGCTTCTTGCCCTTGAGCCACTCTCGGCCTATGGTGTACACTGGCTCACTGACGCTGCCGCCACCCTCTTCCGATGTACCCATCCGCACGCTTCGAAGATCCCACACACGGCATGTACTGTCGTGGGAGCCAGACACAAGCGAGTGGTCGTTTTCGGGCGAAGGCGCCAAAGAGACAACCATATTAACGTGACCGCGGAGTGTCATGGCTGAGGTAGTAGTAGCTGACTCACGGGGGTCGAGGAGGGTAATATGTCGGGCCGACGAACCAGCAGCGACAAGCGAGGATCCGGGGAGCGCCGTTGCGCATAATAGTGGGTGCATGGTTGTGAGTCGGCTGACCTCGCGCTGGGTTGTCAAATCAATAGTGCGAACAGTATGATCTTTGGATGCCGAATAGGCGACCGTCGCGTCGTTGGGATGAAAGATGGCAGCAGTCACAGGCTCATCATGGACAGGGATCAAAGCAAGAGGGCCACGCTGTGCAGTGTTGGCGGCACTTGCAAGCTTGGCTCGCTTCGTGCTATGTGCAGAAGGCAGGCTCTCAGGATCCGCTTGGGGAGCTGTTCTTTTTGACGATGTCCAAAGGCCAACTTTACCGTCAGATGATGCTGTGAGAATTCGTTTAGTGGCCCCGTTAATGTCAAGACTGTTGATTTCCTTCTCATGACCCCAGAGTTCCATGCTGGACTTGAGGGCGCCAGAGAAACCATCCTCAGATTCGCTATAGTCCCAGACAATAACCTTGCGATCCAGGCCAACTGAAGCCAGCTGCTTCTGTGAGATCCACTTGACCGCATTCGCTCGCTGCGTGTGGCCACCAGCTCGACCAGCAGGAGACACTGCGATTGCGTCTCCAGAGGTGTTCCAGACCCTAACGAGGCCGTCATAGGAAGCACTCGCAACTCGTTCGGGGATGTTACCACCACCAGCCAGGAGGCCCGCTCGTGAAGTGGCAGATAGGAGGTCTATACCACCGACCCAGTCGTCATGCTCAAAGCTCGCCTCGTAAACCGGAGGAAGCAGACTTCGAACATACTGCAAAGTCAAAGTGGATTCAGATGAAAGACCATTTGTTGCAAGATACTCTTCGATAGAAGTTCGGAGAAATGTGCCGTTGGCGAGAAAGTCGAGGGGTATAGGAGAGGAGGTGTCGAGCATAGACTCGGAGTTGAGAATGCGAGAGAGGCCATATCGTTTAATATCTATCATAAGGATTAGCCCCTTGATCACTCCAAGGTATTCAGGAACATCAATAACTGACCTGCAGGCACGAGCAATTGTTGTTTAGAGTCTGGCAGTACCAAATCCTGCTCAGTGGTAGTGAAGACGACCTTCACCTGTGCGACGTCCCCCATTTTTGCGTGGCTGTTCAATTGTTGTTATACTTCGAATTATTTTCCAGGCAAAACGATTTCAGGTCGTAGAACAAAATGATTCTACTGGGTTTGAAGCCTATTGGGCTCCCCGTATCTCGAACAATTTACTGCCGTGAAGGTATGCTTGTAGCAGATCAGCTTGCAAAGAAAGATCTTAGCGAAATCTAGAAAATTTTGGAAATTTTTGTAGCCTTGCATTACCTTCCGCCCCACTGCGGTGGCTGATCTGAGACGCTGGCCAATGATGATGTTCCTGGTTGCAAGGCTGAACCACTTTGGTGCTCATAACAGACCTGAGATAAGTGTACAGAAATGATACTATGTACGTCAAAATAAGATGAAGATATGTTTTTCAGGGCAATTTTTCTTCGTGAGCCCAATCACCAGGACTGGTTTACTATTTGTTAGCAGCCAATCAGGCAAACACACTTGGGATGTGGGTGATCCATGTTCAAGAGCTCTTGAAACTGGATGTGTTTATCTCTCAGGTAAGAAGTTGAATCTGTTATCAGATTCCTTCTTGAAGGTTCCAGGAGGTCATTGTGTTTTAAGCCGATCCCTTGGAACTGGCCAAAGAATACATTCTGTGTGAGTCAAGTTTTAAATTTACTTGTATTATTTTCCACTGAGGTTGTAAGAGCTGCTTCGTAGGTATTAGTTATACTATTCGACTTTATCTAATCTTAACGTAGTATCCAAGGGCCCTAAGAGGAGGTCTTGACATTATCTTTAGATAGGTAGGTAAGGTATGGAATACCTAGTATTATAATTTAAATAATCTTACTAAATATATATATATATATATCTCTATTCTTAGCGTGTGGGACCCTGATATTTAATAAGTACCTTCTACATTTATCTTAATATTCATAGACCTTTACTTATAATAGTCTAAAATCAGATAAACTCTTGTGCTATGGGTTGTTGAATGAAGTCACAGTGTTTCTTGGGTCTCTATGATTTAATTAAACGGAGCATGCTTGCTTTTGGAGAAACAGGACCATTACTGAGTCAGCTCGCGAGTCGATAACTTATCCCTGTGACTCTTGTCGAGGGAGAAACGCATTGTCTCTTGCATTGTTTCTTTGTGACGAAGTAACCGTGACAATTCTCGCCAACAATTGCTGCTACATCTGGTCGCTTATATTGTTTCTTTAATAAAACCCAGAGCATCATCGCTAGACAAAATCAGCTCGTGTTCTATTACCGTGGCATTTGGAGTAATGAAGCTCTTCAAACTCAACCCCCATCTGTCTCAATAAAAGCAGGGAGTCGGGTTGACGGAGCAGTCCTGGGACATACACGCTTGTTAATCCCGTAACCGTGGGGAGCTAATCTTGTAGTGTTTCAAAGGATAGACATACAAAACTGAATTAAGGGAGTTGTTTGAGACGTGAGTATTACGGCTCGGGTCTCGGTAGAACTCAAGCCGCAGAGGTTTGGTCTATGGCAACAAGCCACCTATCTCATTTTGTTTACTTGCTGTTTGAAATCTGTGGTCAATTTCGATCAACTCGAACAATGGTAAGTAGATTCTCTGTGGGTAACTAGAGATTTTCCATTATGCGATATGGGCATGAGGTTGACAAGAACATATGATGAACTGGCCTTGTGGGTTATGGCTATTTGATGGGAGATACTATGCTAAAAGAAATATATGCAATTTACCTAGTACCTCGTAGCTTCAAGGTATGGAAAGCCGTATATGCAGTATTCAATTTGGTGAAATAATGAATCGGTAGACACTACTCCGTACTTTGCAGTAGGATTAATAATACTCTTATCCTTCGTCCTTCTCTGATTAGTACCTTCTAAAGTAGGAGGATACCATTCGCGCTAGTAGATTTGATAATGCTGGCATCGATTCGAATAATGGCGTATCATAATACAGAAAGGATTCCAGTGACTTGGGGAAAAACCACATCTGCTGAACATGTCGATCTCTGGTATTCCCCCGCATTCCATGACCTCATCCCGACATCCCCCAAGAAGTGCCAGACTTGCGTCTGGCCATACACAAGGCAGGTCAATTTTTTAGAATGAAAAGTTTTGTCAGGCCCTTGTAACCTAACTTAGTCGCTAGTGTGGTGAGGAGTAAAAAGTCTGCACCGTACCCTACAGAACGGGTGGGAGATTTGCGCATGCCGTTGAGGAAAAACGTCGAGGCGTATCGACTAATAACAGGTGAGGGAAGAGAGAAAAATCAACCCATGCTCCTCAACAAAGCAACTCAATCTCATAATGGCGTAACATCGAGACCTGGAAATGGCAGTGAAACACTTTGATCAATGGACCGGCCTCGGCTCTTTGACCGGAGTGGCGTTGGTGTTACAAGGAGCTATTCCTTTTGATGTCAAGTTTGTGGCGTCTGGCCAAGTCCATTTCTGCGCGGTTAATCTTGATTGAGTTTAGAGGAGCTGGCAATTGAGACCCTCAAAACAACTTCTTCGAGTGAAGTGTGAAGGGAAAAAGGTTTCAAGGATCTGATGGCAGTCATACATATGATAGCCGCTGATTTCTGTTTACTGGATGCTCCGTCGAAGAGTACACTAATCTTACGCTCAATCGACCCCTCCAGGCATTAACCCAGCACATTGTCTTTTTGAAAGCATGTAAAACGTTGACCCTGGTCCCTGTCCTTGGGAGCCAAGAGAACGGCTCCATGTGGCGATGGGAAACCTGCCCTGGATTCCACAGTCATCTGGGCTTGCTACCTACTAGGCTAAGGCATGCTTGGTATACGGGCCTCTCCAGCTAGGTTGGCTTTTGTTTAGGCGCCGTTGCTAGGAGCTTGGGGCCCCGACATCCCACCGACCCCACCCAAGCTTGGGCCGCTAGTACGCCAAAGTACGAGCTGAAGGCCTAAAAGCTGTACCCGTAGGAGCATCAACACCAGGCGATATCACGGCCGAGAGTTGTTGTAGTGGCCTTTTGGTACCTGCCGAGTACATTCTTACACCATCTTTTTCGTGAACTCAACGCCCTCTACACAATCCCCCTCCATATTGGTTGCTTGCTTCCAACTTCCTGGGCTCGAAATTTCTCCCTTATACTTCCATTTTTCCTTTTTATTTTTCTTTCCTTGCATTTTCTCTCTCCTCCTCACCACACTTGGGTTCCTCTCTCCCTCTCTCATCTCAATTGGGGTAGCGCTCCAAAACACCAAAGCAAATCAATCACCACCGCCTGGACCTGAGATCCCTTGTACTAGGTATTATAGCAGTACCCATCGCTGTTAGTCTTTCTGGCTCCTACATCTCCGCTCCCCATGGGCACATGTCCATCTGCGAATGGATCCCCCCATCCCCTGTGATTGCCCCATGTTCGCTCAGTGCTCATTCATCCATCGCATGCAGATCCGTTTCTTAGGCTAGGTTCACTCTCATCAGCGGCACAGTGACGCAACATCGAGACCACCACCATCTCGATTCGATCCCTCCGTTTCGCTTCTGCCGATCCCCCCCAGCCACGCGCTTCGCTACTCCCGAGAAAACCTCAATTGGCTTCGCAGACCATCGTTACAGCTTCCTACTCCTTTATTACAGCTCCTTTCCCAGCTCTCCAGCTCTCCAGTTACTGTCCACCTTGAAGGTCTCTGCGCTAGCTCCACTGCTCAATTCAACGCGACCAGACCCCTGGCCGAAGCCCATCAGATCATCGCGTTCACTGTCTACCTTTCTTCCCCTCAGCCACTTACTCCTCACTTCTTGAATTGAGGTAAACACGTCAAGATGAGTGAAGGCGAGCAGCAGACTCGCGATATCAAGAACCACCTTCTCTTTGAGATTGCTACTGAGGTAGCTCATCGAGGTCAGTCATTTGCGACAGCAAAATCCTTCATTCTCGCGAGTCTTCACATACTAACCCGCGGCGCAATACAGTCGGTGGTATCTACTCAGTTATCAAATCCAAGGCTCCTGTTACAACAGCTGAATATGGCGATCGCTACACATTGATTGGTCCCCTCAACCATCAATCGGTAAGACTTCACCTTGAAGATTGTCATGACTTTCACGTACTGACCACAACAGGCCGCCGTTGAGGTAGAGGAGATGGAACCCACCAGCCCGGAAATCGCTGCTACCCTACAGTCCATGAGAGATCGAGGAGTTCACATTGTTTATGGCCGTTGGTTGATTGAAGGGGCTCCTAGAGTTATTCTAATTGATACCAAGACCGCCTATGGTCGCATGGATGAGTGGAAGGCTGATTTGTGGGAAGCCGCGAGCATTCCTTCACCACCTGGTGACGATGAGACCAACGAGGCCATTATTTTCGGTTATCTGGTCGCATGGTTCCTAGGAGAGGTAAATTAGCTTGGCTATTCCATTTGCATCAGACCTGCTAACCTTGATATCTTATAGTTCGTCTGCCATGAGAAGAAGAGGGCTGTCATTGCTCACTTTCACGAGTGGCTTGCCGGCGTTGCCCTGCCCCTCTGCAAGAAGCGCCGCATCGATGTGACGACGATCTTTACCACGCACGCCACTCTTCTCGGCCGATACCTCTGCGCTGGCTCTGTGGATTTCTACAACAACTTGCAATGGTTCGATGTCGATGCTGAGGCTGGTAAGCGCGGTATCTACCACCGATACTGCATTGAACGAGCGGCCGCGCATGCATGTGATGTTTTCACCACAGTCTCTCACATTACAGCGTTTGAGTCCGAGCATCTGCTGAAGCGAAAGCCTGATGGTGTTCTGCCCAATGGTCTGAATGTCACAAAGTTCTCGGCGGTTCATGAATTCCAAAACCTGCATCAGCAGGCAAAGGAGAAGATTCATGACTTTGTTCGAGGGCACTTCTACGGCCACTACGACTTTGATCCCGACAACACACTATACCTCTTCACCGCCGGTCGTTACGAGTTCAGGAATAAGGGTGTCGACATGTTCATTGAGTCCCTAGCACGATTGAACCATCGTCTCAAGGCCGCTGGTAGCAAGGTGACAGTTGTTGCTTTCATTATCATGCCTGCTCAGACCACTTCGCTCACTGTGGAGGCGCTGAAGGGTCAAGCGGTTATCAAGTCACTCCGAGATACCACACACGTTATTGAACAAAGCATTGGCCGTCGCATCTTTGAGCGGTCTCTTAAGTGGCATGAGGGTGACCCCATGCCCGACGAGAAGGAACTCATCTCTGCTCAAGACCGAGTTCTACTTCGCCGTCGTCTCTTTGCTATGAAGCGTCACGGACTTCCCCCAATTGTCACCCATAATATGCTCAACGATCATGAGGACCCTGTCCTGAACCAGATTCGACGTGTACAACTTTTCAACCATCCCACCGACCGAGTCAAGGTGGTCTTCCACCCCGAGTTCCTCAACTCTGCCAACCCTGTTCTTCCTCTCGATTACGACGACTTTGTCCGAGGTTGTCATCTGGGCGTCTTCTCTTCGTACTATGAGCCTTGGGGCTATACTCCCGCCGAATGTACTGTCATGGGCGTGCCCAGCATTACCACTAACCTTTCAGGTTTTGGATGCTACATGGAAGAGCTTATCGAGAACTCGAGCGACTATGGTATCTACATTGTGGATCGACGAACCAAGGGCGTTGACGATTCCGTCAACCAGCTCACTTCGTTCATGTACGACTTTTGCGGCAAGAGTCGCCGCCAGCGTATCAACCAACGAAACCGAACAGAGCGTCTTAGCGACCTCCTCGACTGGAAGCGCATGGGCATGGAGTATGTCAAGGCTCGTCAGCTAGCGCTACGCCGTGCCTACCCCAATTCTTTCAGTGGCGACGATGAGGAGGAGGACTTTATACCTGGTGTCGAGCAAAAGATTTCGCGACCCTTCTCTGTGCCCGGTTCGCCACGAGACCGCACTGGCATGATGACTCCCGGCGATTTTGCCAGTCTTCAGGAAGGCCGTGAAGGCTTGAGCACTGAGGACTATGTTGCATGGAAGCTTCCGTAAGTGAACGTTCGTGCTTGACTTGACGCCGTTACTAATAACATTCGCAGTGAGGAAGAAGACCCCGACGAGTACCCATTTCCCCTCACTCTTCGAACGAAGCAGCCTGGCCCCCATAGCCCTTCTGATAACGTGCCTGTCAACGGAACCCAGTAGGACCGATGTTCCAGACTCTTTCGGACAGGGCTTAGAGAAGAGGCTTAAGGGGAGGAGTTGTACTTGAGGAGACGTGCGGACTTTGATTAATTATTGTTGTTTTTATGGGAACGAGCAAGAGGTGGAAAGGAGCTTTCTCATCAGGCAGAAGCTTGTATGTCATTACTGGTGTTGACGCACATCCGCATTGTCGCAATTTGCATCCTGTGCCTTTCTAGTTAACTAACTAGTCGCATCCACTTGGGAAATCTGTTTATGAAGCTTCTGCAGCTATTCCGGCCCTTGCCATGTGAATTGATCTAAATAACTGAGTGATCTCAGACATGCAGGTGCCTTGACCTGGCCTTTGGCCATTCGAGCTCGGCAGTTATGGTGCCAAATACAACAACAGCCCACTCTACTCTTAACGCGCACTAGGTTTTTATCTTGATTAAAATATGAATCCCAAGTGTTCTTATCTCTGGTAGCCTGCTGTCCTAAAGGGCACGCCTTCTCTTAGGAAACGAGGTTAGTTATATGGGCACAGTGATATTTAGGAATAAATAGTTTGGCTTAAATTGCTTTTATTCTAGAGGAGTATTGAGTCACCTATATTCATATCTTTGTCGACAGAAAGTCAGAGCCTATCATTACCTATCATGGATGTCATCGAGAGACTAGGAAAAAATGCAATATAGCCCCGTTTATATCATCCAACGACAGCCCTAGAGCTTCTCACAACACTAGGAAGGCGGCTACAGTAATGAATGGCTAATGTTAAGACGAATTGTATTCTATACAATCCATACGTTACAACGAATTTAAGCCTCCACCCACCAAGCCAGGGTAGCTAGGTAGCATGATGTGCACCGTGCAGTTGCATGCGGGAGCGAATGAGACCCCTAGAGCTGAAGGGCGTAAATTGGAGAAGCTATGATAGCATCAGCACATGGTTCGCCATTGGCGGTGAAGGATATGGCACATCTGATGCGGCGCGAATGCATGGCAGCGGGACGATGCCGTGGTGACAGACGCTTAGTTGCGTGTAAACAAATAGTGTTCATCATGGCAACATGACAACATTGGGCAAGGAAAGTGTCATAACTTATTAGGTACCTAGGTAGTTGGTTGGAGTGGAGGTCAGCATGATGCGAAAGAGAAGATTTGCCAGCCCATGAGGAGTGTGTTCCTTTGTACTAAACTTGTATCAGAGAGAAGTCATGCGTTTTTCTACCTGTTGAAATCATTGATTGATTGTTCTTTGTTTTGATGCTGCAGTCATGATATTCCCCAGGCCCTTTCCTTTATCTATCGCGTGTTTGTTTTAAGAGAGGCGGATACAGAGTACTGCAGCTGCATCGACACCCTAGGCTATCACAGCACGCACACTGCATCGCACCACCATTTTCAGACTCTCGCAGGTCACTTGAATCCTTGCTGCGGTTCAGACTTCCCCGGGTTTCTTTGCTTGTCTCCCTGTCCATCCCCTCTAGCCCCTGTATCGTCCCTGTTCGAACCCCTCCGGGAGAGGGTTTAGAAGCGGTGACAACGAACCAAACAAAGCCTGATGAACCTGAGGGCAAGAGTAAGATGCCGGCTGCTCTCATATTGAGGAGAATCCAACTGCTTCTTTCTCTGATCCAACACAGTCCCTCTCACTTTATTCCATCAACATTCACAGCGTTGGTACCAGTGTCGCTGAATCACTTTTCATCTATTGTTATCCTTTCTTTGTCAATAGCTTCACTCCACTTTGAGTCTGAGCACAGCCGACTTCTCCTGCATATCCGAACTGTCGATTGTTTATATACACGCATACATCCCACCCATAGCTACATGCTTTCTGACTCCCGCCGTCTTCTTCTGTCTCTATCCCTCTCTTTTTCCCAGAGACACGACTGATTACTCCCATCATCTCGTTTAATCCCCACCACCTCACCCTTTTCGAATTTCCGGTCTAGGCATTTGTCCCGCTGCGACAACATCCATCGTGTCACATTTCTTCCGTCGTTCAAGTTCTCCGGTCACTCACCTCTCGACCGCCCCCGAAACGTCGGTACCTCAGCTCTCCAGCAACAGACCACCAGCCGATCAAGTACCCAAACTGCCAATACATACCCGTGCTCATTCCCACTAAAACGAAAGCCAAAGCTAAAAGCCGACGGTACCTGACGGGAACTAAAAATATTGTTAGCACAGCCAAGAAAAGCTCGTTGCTCCCCGAGAACAAAGGTTGCCCCCCTTTTTGCCAGATGCGGCGTGGGGTGTAAACAAATGAGACACGCCCGCAATCAGCACCCGACACCGAAATAAGGGCCCCCCAGCTGGGCCTTGCCGCCTCCCAAGATGCCTTCTGCTACAACAACAACATCTACGGTTCCTCATAGGCCAACGACTCCAAAACTCCGTCCCAGGAGCTCCTCACGCGCCATCCGAAGACCGAATAGCGCTGCATCAACCCCTAACCTCAAGTCCGCATACGCTTCGCATTCGCGCGCCGCGCCGCCGCCTCTACCACGCAAAGGTTCCCTGGCCCAGCTCACACAAGGCTCCCTCGCCAGCATTCCCGATGTTTCTGAGAGCTACGCAGTTGATACTGTCCTGAGCGACTCCTCACAAAACATGATGCCTCCTGCGACGCCCGGTCGCTCACAGGCTGTGAACGTTGCGCTTGGTGATATCGTTGATGTCCCTGGTGGAATGCATGGCGTTGTTCGTTTCGTTGGTCCTGTGCAAGGTAAGAAGGGAGTTTTTGCTGGTGTCGAGCTCGACCAAGACTTTGCTAGCCGAGGCAAAAACGATGGCGATGTAGACGGGTAAGAATAATACAGTGTAGTCTCTCATGAGTTTTTAGACACTGACAGTAGCCAACAGCATATCATACTTCACAACAACAATCCCTGGCGCCGGTATCTTCTTACCAGCCGCCAAGGCCCTTCCTCGTCGCGATTCGATTCCGCCCTTTCCCATGACACCAGGCGCGATAGGTGGACTTCGGGCTGGCAACCAAAACTCACTCAACTACACTTCCCCAACACCTGGTCTCCCCAAGTTCAGTGCTTCTGTTGGACCCGGTGCCCGGGCTCCCAGTCCTCAGCAAAAGCTGGCACCCAGAACTTCCCTTCCCCGGCCCGACTCTCCTGTACGCCGGATGCAGATGACGCCTGGCCCAAGGCCCTCCATGACAACACCAGCCAAAACACCCACCAGATATGGGAGTCCAACGCAGTCACGCTTCGCTCAGAGCGTCCGCGGTACATCAGGTGATCCGAGCAAGAGACCTCAGAGAATGGATCGAAAGCCAAGTCATGGACCACGAAGTGCTTCAGCCTTGGGGTCGATATCAGGCCTTGATGATGATCCTGCCCCTTTGGGAATCCAACGAACCGGTACTAATGGAAGCTCCGGGTCAGTCTCGTCGTTCGCCATGAAGATTCGGCCTGCGTCGCGCATCAACGTTAATGATGAGGAACTCGATCGGCTGCGATCACAGATTGAAGATCGTGATCGGCAACTAAAGGAGCAATCCGCTACATTAGCCGACATGGAGAGTAGCCTAGTTGAACTGCAAGGTCTCATGGAGCAAGCAGACATGCCGACAGTGCAACGAAACAGCTGGGACAACAAGGACACCGCGCAGCTGCGCCAACTACTAAGAGAAAAGAACGACAAGATAGCCATGCTCACAGCAGAGTTTGACGCTCATCGAGCTGACTTCCGGAGCACTATCGACACTCTGGAGCTTGCCAGCACCGAAACTGAGCGCGTGTACGAGAAACGGATAGAGGAGCTGATGGCCGATGTTCGAGAACTCGAGTCACGTAATTTAGACGTCGATTCTGTCGCGACCCAACTAAAGCAACTGGAAGAACTGGTCCAAGAACTCGAGGAAGGTTTAGAGGATGCTCGTCGGGGTGAAGCAGAAGCTCGAGGGGAAGTTGAGTTCTTGCGAGGGGAGGTTGAGCGAACAAGGACAGAATTGCGTCGCGAACGTGAAAAGTCATCGTCGGCTCCTCCAGCAAATGGCGATCATACAGTATCTTCCAAAGAGCTTGAGCAAAAAGACGATGAGATTAGAGGCCTCAAAGCTATCATTCATTCCCTTAGTCGAGACTCTATTCCCGGGGAGCCCAAGCCTCCTGCGCCAAGGCCTGGTTCATTGATGGCCGAAGATGTTGTGGCGAATAAGATCGCGCGCGACAACCTCGAGCGACAAGTTGCTGAGCTCCAATCTCTCCTTGAAAAGAAGAACAGTCGTGAGGACGAACTCGAGAAGGAGCTTGAATCAATCCGTCAGAACGGCACAGCGGCCAACAGGTCTTCTTTCAGAGACTCCCGAGATACCGTCGTAATGGCCCAGGCAATGGAGAACCGGCCAGTCGAGAACCTCAAGAGATCCAGTACCGCTACACACAAGCGGGTCAGCACCCTCGACACAATGCCAGAGAGTGACGACTACTCCAATGCCACAGAGACTAGCACCCTCTGGTGTGAGATCTGTGAGACTAACGGTCACGATATCCTAACCTGCACCAACATGTTCGGTCCTGATGGCGCCAAGACCAACGGCGAGTCCAAGGCCATCAAGAAGGCCAGTCGCGAGGAGCTTAAGCCGCATACCCCTACAGGTGATGACGCCCCTGCGCCCCTCACGCCATTCAGACTCAAGAGTGCTGGACCTCCCTCTCCTGCAGTTAAGATCATGCCGAACCCAATGGAGTCAGGCCCCGTTGCTGGCAAGGAAAGTGGCATCATGGACCCCGAGAAGTGGTGTGCGCTATGTGAGCGTGACGGCCATGACAGCGTGGATTGTCCCTTCGAGGATGCCTTTTAAGGGCCAAATGCAAATATTTGTTTTCTTAACGCATGGCATGTTGGAGAATCATTGGAACGACCAACGCGGCTTTTCTTGACGCCTCGCGAAGGACCATTAAACTATGCTTGGTGTAAGGGGCGTGATGAAAATCGCCTCATGCATGCATCCGCTCTTCATGTTCTTATTTTCGACGCTTTGGTCGGCAGTCAGGTTTTGAATGCTTGGTCTTTGTCTGGTAAGGCACTGTTCGTGATACCATATTCTTACTCGTGTTTTATATCATCAACCTGTCGTGTAGCACTTGTCCGTAATACTATATGGCATGTTATATCAGACTGTCTTTAGGTCAATATTCCTTGGTAATGTGAAGTTAGTAGTTGTGTGTTTTCTATCGCCTCGGTGTACCCTGAAACATGTCGCTGCCTATATTTATTTCCTGCGAGATTTGTATTCTCTCCCCTCGAGCACTATGCCACCACCGAACACTCTTCCACAGCTCACCATCCCACTCACCTGCTAAAGCACGATACTTCATTAAAAACCATATACTGGGCTCCCAACTACGTGAGTCCCATGGCACACCTGCACCCATGCCACGTGAGTTCATTCCAGCTCCCCAGCATGTGAAACCGCCGGAAAGAATATCATGGCACAAGGCCCCTTCATCAATGGCATTAGGATCTTGGTCGAGAACGGTGATGAGGTTCTCACGGAAGGTTTTGAACGGAATAACATCCTAGCTGCATTAGTACACAAGAGCATGAAGTCGTCCATACTGACACACAATATAAGGATGATGACCAAACGTTAACTGTTTCTCAATCGGCTGAAGATCAGATGATACATCCAAGAATCTTGACTTCACAAAGGACAACTTTGATGGATGGTGACCTTCGTCCGACGTGACAGAGAACACACTGCAACCGTCATCGTGGAGTATCTCGTCTACACCCCCCATACCGAGAGCGTAGCAGTTTGCGAATATTGCACCAAATATTCCCGGCTCCATCGTGTATTGCGTTGGGAAAAGCGATGGTCTGGCATTTGCTGTCCTGAACAATGCTTTGGCAAATAGGATGGCTTGGATTTGACCAGGAGTCTGATGTAGCATCTTTTGTGAAGGAGATGGAGATTTTGGTTCCCAGGTATCCTTTTGTAGGTGACGAAGAAGATATTGTTTCTGTTCAATGCTGAGTCTCTCTACCCCATATAGGACGTCTTTCAAGGAACTATCGTCATTGCTCGATGCTCCTTGAGAGCATCTGTGGCTAGAGTCTGGACTATCCTCGAAGACTTCTTCTATGACCCTATAGCCTATGCAGTCTGCTGGGGACTGGCCTGTAAACGTTGGGGATTTTTGTATAAGCCCATGCATGACAGCTTCCCATTGCTCATGAGATCCAAGGTTGGGAGCGTTGCCTTTGTCAAGCACTGGGGGAAACTCCGGTGCCAGTTGGTTAGGAATGATCGTCGGAACCGACTCATGGGTAAAATCCGCCCAGGTTTGCGGCACAGAAGAGGTTTCAGTGCCATCGAATGTGTTGAGATCCAATGTTATGAGATGGCTAGTCAGAGGTGCTGGAGGAGGGCTGATGTCACTCGAACCACTGGGGCCCGGAACATCATCTATATTACCGTCACCGGTGATGCTAGGAAGGTTGCTAGGGTCTAAAAGCTTATTCAGAAGGGCGAGCTTCTGCTTCCGCTTTTCGCCTGTGATCCCAAGGGTGATGGTGTCAGTATGGTCGAGTCTGCCGATATGACATGCAACTTCGGATCAGGAAGAGTACATACGATAGTTTCGGCTAGCAAGACGGTTCTGTTCACGGCGTGCCTCGCTATTGCGTTTGGCTGACGCCTTGCCCTTCTGAATCTTTGTGCTCTCACCCATAATATTCCATTGGATGGCAACGAGGTGAGATTAGGGTAAGCAGATGTGAGGGATGACGGATGACTGTGGCACCAAGGACTATATGTTTTCTTCTTCTTCCGCTTTTATCACTTTGAGCTTATTGGGGGCACAAAGGGCTTTCTGGTTAATGCTGGATTATTGTCGTTCAAAGGTATTAAAATGTTTTGAGTCGCAGCAAGATTGATTGACGCTTCAGTACATGAACACAGGGTTGAAGTTGTGAGTTAAGCAAGCGGTCCCACTTTTAGATTTCCAATTCCTTACTTGTAAAGCAGTAGTGGTTTATTGACCAATCACATTAATCACTTTACTGATTTTATCGTTCCATGAGGCTCTGTGTACTCAAAGGTAAACTAACCTTAGGGAGCTGGGGAGCAAGAAAACACAAGACCCAAGTTTAGGGTGATAAAATAAACTCTACAAAAGGTATCCTAAACCTATCCTGAATTTACCTAAGTTACCTAGATATTTTATTACTTTCAGGTCCCGAGTTTTATTCCCTCCCCTAGCCTAACTGAGGGAAAGCAAAGCAACTTTCAAGATAGGTATCTACCTAATAATCTATTTAGGTACTTCTGGGTCAGAGGTTTCCTATTTTCTGAAGGGTCAGAGTGTATCCCCCGATCTTTCATAACACCAGATCAGAAAAGTCTACAGCACGAAAGTAGTGCTTGCGTCAAAACTGACGTTGCTTGAAAGACGAAACTGGAGACTCGTGGAATACCATGGGTTGTTTCATCGCCCGAGAGAAGCCTTGCGATTATCTCACATGTCAACGTTCTGTGTAATCTCATTATTCAAACCTGCATGGTCAGGGAGGTACTGGTAGGACACAGGGTTTGTTTATAGTACAACAAACAATACATGTGTAATTCGGGGACCCCAGTTGATTGAGAGGATGGTGGAAGTTTCCAGGCTCTGGGCAAAGCACGCGACTTTTTGAGTCCATGCTGACCATTTATAGATACATCTGTTGGAACAATGTAGGTAGTCAAAGAATACGGAGCATAACGGCATCAAACCATTAACTGTCATGCGCCCTCCGAATCAGGTATTCTAGCTTCCGCGGTGACAGGGGATGTCAGGCAGGCTTTTTTGAAGAGGCGAAGAGTGAGCGAATCAGTGCAACACGCTGCATGCCCGGACAGGAGCATCGGGGTCGGGTTGTGGGGTCCTAAATCGGACCCTGCGGCTGGAGAGAAAAAAATCGAAGCCCGAGAACTTTTGGCCACTGCAGGAAGGGCCCTAGTAGGGGCCCTTTGGAGGGGTTCTGGGGACGCCTTGCAGGGAGGTCTGTTAGTGAGGTACCTACACAGCCTGGACAGCCTTGTATGACACCTGTTGAGGCAACGGATAACGGATGGGGGCGTGTGTGTTTGTTCGGTGTTAGGTACGGGTGTAAGCAGCCCGTCCGTATGGAGGCTAGGGAGGTAAGTACCTTAGTTGCTGGTACCGGATGCTGCAGTGTGGCCCTAGGATGGCAGGATGGGCTTTGGAGCCCTTGTGTAGAAGCCCCTGGAAAATCCGGAGACACTCTAGAAGAAGATGCAGAAAGATACAGAAAAATGGAAATGAAAATTCGGGTTGGCTTTCTTTCAACAGGTTTTCCGCCCTTTTTTTTTTGCCGCGTCACAACCTTCAGCCGAGACCTGACTCCAATAGCCCGCCCGCCAGTGTGGTTGTGGTTACTACTGTGACGCACTAAGACACAGGTCATGCATTATCAGCACCGCCACAGAATCTACATTCTTCCACACAATTCCATGAGGCGCGACTGTGCTGCAGCCTCCCCTTCTTCCATCTCAAAACCCGTCCGCTCAATCCAAATTCAAGTCTCAGCGCCTGATCTCGACTCAATTTGAACTTGACGTTTGACTCACGTTTTTGTTTGAGACACTTTTCTCTCTCTTCTTCTCAGTGGGAATAAACACCCCTCTGTTTTGACATTTGCGAATTTCAGCGCCCTCTTATCGATCGCCTTTCCCCCTCCACTTATTATTCGAATCGAATTTTAGAGACCAAAACCCGTTCAAACTCGCCGCAGCGCAGCCCCGCCGTCCGTCGGGAGACTCGAGATACATACACCCTTTGGCGAACAAGGTACGCATATAAAAGCACTGTCTTCTCCCTGTGCCAGATCCTCCGTGTACGGTGTTGTCATGGTTGATCTTCTTTGCACATCATATCGCTGTTGCGCGCATGAAAATCTGCGTCTTTGTTTGCCTTGTCTGTGCCTTACTAATATTCAACAATAGTCCTCGCCTCCCCTGTTATCTTGGACCCTAGGGTAACAAAACACAACTCGAACAACCGACACAATGGTCAAGGAAACCAAGTATTACGATACCTTGGGCGTATGTTTTATCGACCCCCGAACAAACTTGGAACAACTGCTAAACCACATCACAGGTTGCCCCTACTGCTACTGAGCAGGAATTGAAGAAGGCTTACAAGGTCGGAGCCCTCAAGTACCACCCTGGTATGTATTCCAAGACCCTCTCTACTCAGTTCAACATGTCTAATGTAACACAGACAAGAACGCACACAACCCCGACGCCGAAGAGAAGTTCAAGGAAATCTCTCACGCCTACGAAATTCTTTCCGACTCTCAGAAGCGACAGATCTACGACCAGTATGGTGAGGCCGGCCTCGAGGGAGGTGCCGGCGGTGGTGGAATGGCCGCCGAGGACCTCTTTGCTCAATTCTTCGGAGGTGGAGGATTCGGTGGCATGGGCGGCATGTTCGGCGGTGGTGGTATGAACCGTGGCCCCCCCAAGGCCCGTACCATTCACCACACCCACAAAGTTACCTTGGAGGATATCTACCGAGGCAAGATCTCTAAGCTCGCTCTCCAACGGTCGATCATCTGCCCCAAGTGTGAGGGTCTCGGCGGTAAGGAAGGTGCTGTCAAGCGATGCACTGGCTGTGACGGCCATGGCATGAAGACAATGATGCGTCAAATGGGCCCCATGATTCAGCGCTTCCAGACTGTCTGCCCCGACTGCAACGGAGAGGGTGAGATCATCAAGGAGAAGGATCGTTGCAAGCAGTGCAATGGAAAGAAGACCACCGTCGACCGCAAGGTCCTCCACGTTCACGTTGACAAGGGCGTACGCAGCGGCACCAAGGTTGAGTTCCGAGGTGAGGGTGATCAAGCGCCCGGTGTCCAGGCTGGCGACGTCGTTTTCGAGATTGAGCAGAAGCCCCATGCCCGCTTCACTCGCCGGGATGACGACCTCCTCTACAACTGCGACATTGAGCTTGTCACAGCTCTGGCTGGTGGCACAATCTACATTGAGCACCTCGACGACCGATGGCTTGCCATTGATATTCTTCCCGGCGAGGCTATTTCTCAAGGTATGTTTCCACTATGATGCGTTCAATAACCGTAAGCTAACTGTTTTAGACGCCGTCAAGATGGTTCGCGGCCAAGGTATGCCCTCTCCCAGGCATCACGACTTTGGCAACATGTACATCAAGTTCAACGTGAAGTTCCCCGAGAAGAACTGGACCGATGATCCCGAAGTTTTCGAGACCCTCCGCAAAGTTCTCCCACCCGCCACGCAGAACGCACCTCCTGGCGATGCCATGTCCGAACCCGCCAGTCTCGAGGATCTGGATAACACAACCCAGAACAGAGTATTTGGCAACTCCGATGGTATGATGGACGAAGACGACGAGGATGGTCATCCCGGCGGTGAGCGTGTGCAGTGCGCCTCGCAGTAAACCAGTCGGAAGAGAGCGGCGCAATAAACACATACGGCGAGTGCCATAACTGCGTCAGTTGCATGCGCGACTAGGGCATTTCGCACATCCACAGTCTTGGTCAAAGACAGTGCAGCTGAGGGTGGACGTCAGTCCTTGTCGACGACGTCGCTTAATCGTTCAATGATACCAAAATTAGCAGAGGATATGGTCTACTAGGAATTGTGAGCGAGTGTGGTACTGGGGATAAGGTGCAGTTGAGTGGGCACCTGAGTTGAACTTCGAACAATCTCGTTTGAGGGGTCAGTGAAGGTGGAGGGGCTTTCGATCAGGCTTGGCTGGCGTTTTGAGGATATAGACGATTCAAATGAATTTGGTAGTAGCAGACGTAGACCATGAACATGATGATTTGTTTGTTATTCTGATATGGGTTGGTAACATTTACCAGTAAAGCATAAGTGACAAGAGAAGTGGACCGAGGAACCGTCAAAGCTTCAAAAGGATACCTGGCTAGGGAAGGAAAGCAAACTCAGGACCTTGATCCTAGGTGACAGAAGACTTAGGCAACTGAGCATAAGTTTAGGATAAGTTTATTATAGACTTAGGACAACTCTACTAAGTTTATTTTAATGCCCTATACTACCTCAGGTCTGGTGTTTTCTTGCTCCCGGAGGCATGGTCCACATCCTCGCAAGATACCTATGTCCAAGTTGCTAAGTGCCAAGCACATTGCCTCTTTCACTGTCTACTAGATACTCGACTACCTAGTCTAGGAGTATCACAAACTCGTCTTTGTAGGGTTGCGGAAATGGCCTTTTTCCATTGCGGTACTGGAAAATTAATTTCTTTTTCTATTACTTTTAGTACATCCCTATTGCTCCTCAGGAGGCCCAGCCTCTTCCATCATTTGGTCTTCGGGCACCTGCTCCTCACCCCTTTCTTCTTCCCTTTCCGTGGCTTGTTTTCTCAGAGGTTCGGTGTTATACAAAAGACTCCTCACGGTTTTCTCATCGACATCAAGTTCAGTGCTTTCGATATCGTCGCCATCTACCGAAGCTATGGTGCTTGTGGCGAGCTTCTCGTCAGTCATGGTAAGTGAGTAGACAGCCAGGCTTCTTGCTTGCGTAGGATCGCTGGGGTCCAGAGCAGCGACGATCTTGGGTGCTTCATTGCCCTCAGCGGGTTTGATAGAGAGGCTGAGGGGCTTGCCGGGAAGCTGGATAATAGCTGGGCGATTAAGGGCGTGATTTTTGGTGAGTTGCCATGAAAAGATTGCCGAAATACTAATCAATGTGAGTTGCGTTATAGGGCATCAATGGATAATACACTTACTCTTGACATATGGCAAGAATATAAACAAGATCCGAGCCATCGTGTGGATATACCAGGCTGTAAAGCCCAGACACGGCTACCTTTGTAATCTCGGGCAGTATCTTTTGAGCTAGTGACAAGATGCTGATTTTGGAGAGTAGCTTGTTTGATTTCCAGTCCCAGACGAACAAGTCCTCATCCCCACCACCCGACACCAGAACATCACCACGCGAGGCTGGAATGACCATGGAGCTGATGAACTCTGTGTGACCGAAGCAGAAACCCTCGATGACATATGACTGAGGAAAGTATCTTGAAACCCGAATATGTTCATCACGGTCGGCAGTAAGAATGTATCGCCGACCCTCACTCTCACCGATCACGAGTGCAGTAAGCATAGAAACATGACCAAGCAATAGAGTAATCTCAAAGTCTGGACCTTCGGCTTTGGAATTGCTGTCGTTTTTGTTCCGTGAAGAAAGCTCCATCTGTCTTTGCTGCTCTTGAAGAGCTCGCAGGTTGCGCTTCGAGTGAACGGTTGTAGTATTGGCAGATGGTTTGTAGGCCGGTTTGGCGGGGACAGGGGTTGAAGCAGTTTGGAGAGTAGGATCGTAGAGGAGAGGCAGAGAGTAAACGTCTCCAAATTTATCAGCGACAATAATCTGAGAGTCTTGACCGATAACGACATCACTAGGGCGTTTGGGAAGAGTTCTGGCCTAGAATTAGTATACGGGCTGGGCTTTTTTTCTATACGAGCTTACCGTTTGCTGATTTGTTTGAGGGAGCCCTTCCCATCATTCTCAAAGACCCAGATGGCCTTGTCATGTCCAGTGATAGCCAAGATATAGGAGCTATCAAGAGTACTTGTCACATGCGTAATGACTGGGCGATCAGGCACGCGTGAGATGTTGTGATCCTTTGCTCGTTGCTGATTTTGTCTGTTCTTGCTCTTCTTTCCACCCTTCTTTTTCCCCTCGCTTTTCGTCTCCTCCGAGATTTGAGTATCCTCCTGGACTTCTGGCTTGGTTGGAGCTGTCTCATCTTTTGGCTCTTCAGTTCTTTGTCTCTTAGCTGGCGGTCCACCCCCATCTTCTTCCTCGGCGGTATGAGCCTTTGTCACGGGTTTCTCAGTAAAGATGCCATCTGAAATCGCCTTGACTGCCGCGTCTACTTTGTCAACATCTGGATGTTTCCACGTCGAGATGTGAGATCCATCCTCAAGGCTAAAAGAATGAATCTTGCCTCCTCGAGCAGCAAAGAGAACATTTCCACTGACGTGGACAACGTTGAAGGGAAATTTCATGACGCCTGAGCCCCTGTGAGTTGATTGAAGATTGGTTATAAAATCGATGAGATTTGATTTGATACTGGAGCAATTGCTCGGTGACAGCTCAAATCAGACTCTTCGAAGTTCCACTTTCATGCCCGGGCGGACGTGATAGAAAAGATACATCGAGAATGTACCTATGCTTAGTACCTTACCTAAGGTACCTTACCCCACCTAAGCCACCTGGGTTGCGCCCAAAGAAGACTAGCGTCTCCATGCCCTAAGCGAATTCACATTACATTTTCCGAAACTGCCAAAAGAGTTTTCTCGTCTTCATCAACATCTTCATCAACCTCCAATTTCATTTTACGATACCCCTTGCCCTTAAATACTCCTGCCTTCAGAAAAATAAGAAGATATGGGGGGCAAGTCTGAGAACAAGGCCAACTATTTCGACAAGCTCAAGGGCTTGCTCGAGGCCTACAACTCCATCTTCATCGTCGAGGTTGACAATGTCAGCTCCCAGCAGATGCACGAGATCCGACAGGCTCTCCGAAGCAAGGGTGTCGTCCTCATGGGCAAGAACACCATGGTGCGTTCCTTTATTCGAGGATGAAGACACCGTCCGGTTGCTAACAATATTTCCAGGTTCGCCGAGCCTTGAAAACCTTCATCCCTGACTCCCCCGAGTACGAGCGTCTCCTCCCCCACGTCAAGGGTAACGTTGGTTTCGTCTTCACCAACGACGACCTTAAGGAGGTCCGTGACATCATCCTCGCCAACAAGGTCGCTGCTCCTGCTCGTGCCGGTGCTCTCGCCCCTGCCGATGTCTGGGTTCCTGCTGGAAACACTGGTATGGAGCCTGGAAAGACCTCTTTCTTCCAGGCCCTCGGTGTCCCCACCAAGATTGCCCGTGGTACCATTGAAATCACCACTGATCTCAAGCTCGTTGAGGCCGGCTCCAAGGTCGGTCCCTCCGAGGCCACCCTCCTCAACATGCTTGACATCTCTCCTTTCACCTACGGCATGGGTATCTCTCAGGTCTACGACCAGGGACAGTCTTTCCCTCCCAGCGTCCTCGACGTCGGTGAGGAGCAGCTCCTCAAGACTCTGTCTCAGGCTATCACCACCATTGCCACCATCTCTCTGGCATTGAACTTCCCCACTTTGCCATCTGTTCTACACTCGGTTGTCAACAGCTACAAGAAGGTTCTTGCTGTTGCGATCTCCACCGAGATCACATGGCCCGAGATCGAGGAGCTGAAGGACCGCATTGCCAACCCCGACGCTTATGCTTCCGCCGCTCCTGCCGCTGCCGCTTCCGGTGGCGCTGCCGCCCCTGCTGAGGCTGAGAAGAAGGACGAGTCCGAGGAGGAGGATGAGGACGAGGAGGGCTTCGGCGGTCTTTTGTATGTGAACCCCTCTCAATACCTTGTGAAGATGACTAACAAATCTGCAGCGACTAAATGTAGTCACACCAACCGGATGTACGACTGCCTTCCAGGACTTTGGCTGGGTTTACGACTTATGTATCTTAAAAAAGGGGCACATAGATCGTCTGCTGGACAATTGAATCTGTCGCGACGGTTACGAATCAAGTTTAAGGATTCAACATGCGAGTGAAAGCTTTTCCCAAACCGACTAATGCAGCTCTGCTGGAGTGCGATATTCAAAAAGGTTAGTAAGACAAACATCAAACATTCTTTTTTTTCTTTTTTTCCCTTTTACATTTCCGGATGATTATATAAATTGTTCAAGAGCTTTTTAACCCTGAATCTCCTGATGACACACACATCACCACCCTATGACGGACACCCATTACAATCATGTTATTTTGACATCCTGTCTTTTGAAAGTATCAAAGCTAATGGGCAAATTATACAGGTCTCCTCGCCCTCGATTGTTCTCAAGCCTCCGCAGTGTGATGTCCGTGCATGTTTATACTAAACGAATTTAATAGCCGAGCTAAACTGTAGGATATGAGAAGAATGGTGATACATAATCATATTTACCAAGAGAGAGCTTGCACTTCTTGTTAATCTTTCTATTGTACTTGGAAGTCTAGAACTCTTGCACGTTCCAGGCACGGACTTGAGTTTGGAGATGAGCCAATATTGATTAATACTATACATTCGTTGCATTCTTACGCCTTGTAGTTTGTCTTATTATCCATTATCCCATGAGCTTGCAAGAAGACATCATCAAGCCTTTGAATCTTTATTATTGGCCCTGTCTGCCGCCCCTCAGAGGCACGACTTTGTTTGCCGTCAATACATACCAGAAGTCACCTATATGAAGTCATCTTGCTTCAAGGCACGTTTCGCTACCTCAATAGCTCGATCCGGTAGCCCAGCAAGCCTTGCGACTTTCAGTGCATGACTCTGTCGGTTAATACCTCTCTGAAGTTTGTGGTTGTAGAAGAAACCTCCCTCGCCATCCTCGACTACATTGGTGCAATATGTCTGAACAACACCTGTCTCGGCTGAACGCAATCCCTCTTCTTGAGCTAAGTCAGCCACAGTGTGGAAGTGTGTCGCAAAAAGGGTGCGACATTGGTTAACGGTCGCAAGGTGATGCAGGCATGCGAAGGCGACAGCTGCGCCGTCCTCCGGCGTGGTTCCCCGACCGATCTCATCCATTATGACGAAAGACCGCGGTGTTGCCTGCTTGAGGATCGCTGCTGTTTCCAGCATCTCAACCATGAATGTGCTTTGATCGCGGTAGAGGTTGTCAGCTGAGCCCACTCGGCTAAAGATAGCATCCACAATCCCCAATTCTGCGTATGATGCAGGCACATAGCAGCCGATCTGGGCCAAGATCGTGATGAGAGCATTCTGACGTAGAAACGTACTTTTGCCGGCCATGTTGGGACCTGTGATCAGCCAGATCCGGCCGTCAGTTGGCGATCCGACCAGACAGTCGTTCCTCACAAAGCTTCGACCCTGCTCATATAGGCCTCCCTCAACAGTGGGATGTCTGCCGCCTATAATGGTATGACTAGTCGTGTTGTTCAGAACGGGCCGCACGAGGTTCTGCTCGCGAGCTAACTTAGCGAAGGAGGTCGTGATGTCAAGTTCATCGAGGATGGTGGCATTACGGCGCAGCTTGACAAGATTTTTGACGACAAGTTCTCGAAGGGAGTGGAACACGGCTTGTTCTTCAGCACGAATCTGGACACGAACTTGGTCCATACGCTGCCCGAGAAGTGTCCATTCGGAGATGTGAAAAGATCTTGTGGAACGACTCGAGGACAGAGCTTGTACATCAGCAAGATTTCGAGCATCTTTTCCCTTGGTATGGGCAATGTGGCCAAGGCCGGGTGTCCACTTGAGGGATAGACTAGGAGCATTGAATCTTTGGCGGAGGGTTTCGTTGAGTGTCGCTTTCTCTTCTGTCAAAGACGCGAGATCAGTGTGAAGCTTTGCCAAGTTTGGGCTCGCAGCAGGTCTCATGACCCAGGCTCCATTCTCTTCGGCGTAATAATCCCGAATACTGACGGGCCGTTTTCGCTTGCCCTTAGGAAGAGATGCCGCATCGTCCTGCGAACCTTCGTTGCTAACGACAATCTCAGCAAGGGCTAACATCTGGCTGGCCTCGGAGTCTTGGGCGTCATGCTGTAACACAACACCTTCTTCATCGATTGCATCTCTGATGCGCTGGGAAAGTTTCAGGGGCTGCGTGAGACTGATTCGAGATAACAATGAAGTTAGGCAGTGGTGCTCTGACTTGCGAGATGCAGCGTTGGCATTTTTCAAGAGATTCACGACATCCCTGGTCGCATCGATGGTACTGGCCAGATCGAGGAGGTCATCAGCATCGCCACGGCCAAGTGTGAATTTCTGAACAAGTCGCTGAGAGTCGTGACTCCTACGCAACAAGAGGATTACGGAGTCACTCAGGTTTACATCGTCGATGAAGCGGGTGACGAGGTCTTGTCTACTAGTGATGAGCTCAAGAGACGTGGACGGTGCACTCAGCCACTCGTTGAGGAGTCGAGCACCGCTTTTAGTAACAGTGCGACGAATGGCATGTAGCAAACTACCCCGGAACACACCATCACGAATGGTTTGCTTGATTTCAAGAGCACGCATGCTATTTTTATCAACAGCCATGATCTGCATGTCTTTGTTTCTTAGCGGAGGTTGCAACTTCATACTCATGCCTTGAAGTCGATCCTTGACATAACCAAGAAGGAAGCCGGCAGCGTGTACCTCAGCTGGTGAGAAGGCGGATGCTTCATGTTTAGCTAGGGCACACTCTAGCATGGGCGTCCAGTTTTCCGGATGAAACAGCGAAAAATCATGCGGGCAGGGTGCGTATGAGATGATGTGACGATCCTCAGTGAGGAGGTCGGATAGGCCATTGTCAGGGCAAGACTGCAGAGCCTGGTCTAGGAGAAGCTCGCGCGGGCATAGTCGGGACAAGATCGTCGGTAAAGATGCAAGATTGGCTTCTTGGGTGCAGAAGTAGCCGGTCGAGAGATCGAGCCATGCTAGGCCGAGTGACATGGTGTCTTGAAACCCCTGAGACTGTCCAGCACGTCGGCCAACGCCAACGTCAACAGCTGATGGTGATAGGTGGTCTGATTCGGGTTCATGGCCCGCTAGTCCTCCTTCCGAGCCTGCCACTCGGCCGATAACGGTCTTTACATCAGTGACGGTATTTGTGGCTTTGATGCCTGTGTCAATATGAATCGCCATCACGTAGTTGTTGGCATATGGATCCATAAAATTCTCATCTATTAGAGTTCCGGGAGTAATGATACGAGCAACTCGACGATCGTGCATCAACCCACCTGATCTGACCTTTGCTGTGGGGGAGTTTGGATACTCCTCAGCGATCGCGACATGGCGACCGAGATCTTGAACGAGGATTTTGAGGAAACGATCGAGCTGGAAGAAGGGGAAACCTGCCTATAAGACGGATGAGTATGGTGAGACATTGGACCAGAAGATAAGAAGATAACGTCAAGGTAGAGGGCATTAATAAACATACCATGGGGACAAGGCCAGCATTTGTCCTTTTGTTAGCTACCTTGATGTTCAACAAGGGCCCGTACTCCTCAGCGTGCTCAAAGTAGAGCTCGTAGAAACCGCCCACCCGAGTCAGCAACACACAATTGTCAAACTTGAGCATGTTCTGACGGGCTTGAAGCAGCACGGTGGGATATGCGGGAGGATCTTGGGGTAATGGCGGCAGCGGGAGCGGCAAGGCCTCTGTCGACTCATCGTGGGGAGATGAAACTGACGATGACGTTGGTAGAGAAGACGCTGGCTTCGGTTGAATAAGCCCCTGAGGCAAATCGGAGAGCTTTATGGTGGTGGTGGTCTTTTTACCCCTGGTTTGGAGAGGACGGTGGGGAGATGGCGGATGTTGGAATGAGCGGATAGAGAAGCCATGGTATAGTGAGTGCTCAACATGACGGTGCCAATGAGGAATGGCAGAAGCTTTAGGTGGGGGAGCTGCTACTGTTGCTGCAGCGCCAGAAATAACAAATGTGGCTGCCTTGAGCAGAGAGCTAGAACTGAGGCCGAGGCTGAAGCAGGCACAGAGATAGACCTGGAGTTTGAAGCTGAAGGTGACGCCAAGGGCCGCAGATGGCGGATGCCGAACACTGGGAGCACCATACGGCTGGAACATGGAGACGGGATGGGCTGTTCCAGCGGCGACGATGTTTATGCAACGAATAGATATCCGTCTGAAGTATCCATCAAGCAAGGGCAGGCCAGTTTCTGATTTGAGAACAGCTCAGGAGGGGTCTTTGGTCAATCAACGCTCCAGCAACCTAGGCCTAGGTACATATGTGTGATTGATTAATGCTTGCTGGTGGGCTCGAGGCTGTCGACAATAGAAGCAAGATCTGGCGTGTAAAATGGTGGCACTGATGAACAAGGAATGGTATGGTGATCAACGGATGGATCATGCAGGGCTCATATGATGACAAGAAAAAGAGGAAGCATCCCCATACAACCCCGCTGGTGCGAGATGCTCGAAACTAAGGTGCCTACGTAGGTGTACGGAGTAATAGGTAGGTAGGGTAGCAAGGAAAACAGCAGCATGGGGCATCAAAAAGTGGCTCCAAATATTGCAGATTAGTTTATCATAGAACCAACGCGATTCGCTAATAGGGCACAAACATAGAACACAATCGGTCGGTGAGTTACAGCTTGCACTTGGAAGGTTAGGTAGGTATAGTAGAGTAGTTAGACAGACGCTTCAAATTCTCTATAAGGTACTAAGTCAATCAAATTCTGGTTGTTTCTATGTGGGGAAGAGCGCTATGGAATACATCGGTGAAGAAGAAAAGGGAAGGAAAAGAAGATAATTAACTGGTAGGTAGGTACGGAGTAAATCAACATCAATCGCACCAAGCCCGGGAGTAGGAGCCAATGTAACAGCTTCATCTGAGAGACCAAATCTGCATCGACGAGCATAGAAACACCACGGCGGACTCTCATAGTCACCTGTCATCTTGGTTATTAGGACACAGTTCTCGACAATTCGTTTTACTGGTAAGGTCGGCAACCACAAAATCTCCTCATCTTCAAGTGGTAACGAATGGAGAAGAAAGGAACGTTCGGCAATAGTAGGACCCCTTGTCTTATAATTCCGATCCTGATGGATGATCCAGGGACTTTATGACAAGGTACTCCAGAGATTTTACGGAGATGGACAGCGCCAGAGCCCACAAGCGAACAGCACATGTAGCCATGAAACGGAAGGAATCTGACCATGGAGGCGTTTGACCAACGAGAGGGACCCGGGTCTTCGCGAACAACGTGTGAGTAAACAGTCGAGAGTCATGGCCCTCGAACGACCGTAGCTAATGGATGGCGATTCGCGGCTTTTCCGAGATCTACAGGGCCTGGTTCCCTCTAAAGCAATCGATCATGCCTGGAAAGAGACCTGCCGGTATGGATGCAGGAAATAGAGTTCCTGTCTGGAGCTTGATGTGGGAAGTGGAAGGATATATGGTGCCATAAATCAATGCTACATCAAGAGATTTCGGTACACTATTTCCTGGGTGATATCTCTAGATTAATGAACTACCCAGGTACGGAGTAAGCTATCTACCTAGAACTTCCATCGAAACAGCTAAATCCTCGGCACGCATCTCAGAGATTATACAGTGCGGAGTGGTTTCGGGTACTAATACGGTGACAGGCCGGTGGGGACTTGGGACTTATCAACTACTCCATGCGTCGTAAAATCGTGGTCCCATGTTAGCGTCATCATCATCCCTCAACACCAGATGGCCCTGCAAATCTGCCCAAGCTACCGGAGCTGGAGCTCAACCCCTCCAACCCAAGCCCCGACTGACGATGTAAGTGTCTCAATCTAACCAATGTGCACACGCTATGCTGCTGGGCGGTAAAGCGACTGTCCTCCTCTTTTGGACAAGGGAAGGGGGACAGTTGATGACGGAATCTCTCCAACGTAGCAGTCGGCAACCTCGCATCGCATGCCTATGGGGATCCATCCATCTCCATCTCCGAATGAACTGCTGTTTGTACTGAACAGGTAAGGCAAGTAACTCAGCGAACCACGGAACGAAGTCCGAAAACCAGCCTTGTTTGTCACAACAGGACAGCACCACTTCCGGTTTAAGCAATCATATCAGATGGGGTCTATGAAGTATGGCATGGGGTTGAGCAGAAAAGAAACGACGAGAGATGAAAACAACACCATCGCTGCGAGAGACATCACAGCATACCTCTGAACAGCACATAGTAACAACATGCTATATCTCCAAGACAACACATGAGAGGCCCAGAGTCAGCATCAGATTGAGCGGCCGTCTCCATGAGAGCCAGGGAACCCCCTTGATGGCCTCCAAGCGGTCATCTGGGTCATGGCATTGAACTGTGCCGTACCAGGCTCAACCGTGAGCCATGCAGAAGAAACAGACACTGGAATTCAGACACAGCTTGCTGAATGGCTGCACTGTATTTCTCATTCCATCCATCCATAGAAAGACAGTTCCAGGTCTGATATGACCAGAATCATCACAGACAGAGCTGCCACCCAACCATTCACAGCGCCAGTATCGACTTTTGGGCGATAGATGTGCTGCTGGAAATTCAATGGCATAAGCATATCTTCCCGCGGGGTCGGCGTGGGCCGATTCTCGAGAGAGCCTCAGCCCATTTTGGGTCCGCTGCCACACGACGTCGCCGCACCCCCTGCCCGAAAGCGCCAAACCCTCGACCACATCTGTCGATTGTGACCTAGCTATATATCCCCTTTGCGCGCGTTCGCTGGCCAAACACAATGCCCTATGCTTACGCATCGTTATTGTGCTCATTCACTTATATACAGAGATAGAACTCAGCTATCGACCCTGTGTCTTGCTCAACTGATCTGATACAATTCTCCACATTACCACTTACACGCCCTTGATCCCCAACACCAACGGCTACCCTGACAGCAACCGCACGATAAAACTCTTCAAATAACACGATATAAACATTCAAATCAGCTCGAAAGATACAAGAGGAACACAACCCCTGTATAGTCGAATATCCCGCTCCGCAGCGCCATTTAATCCCAGCACACAGTCCCTTACCTGGAACAGTGCGCCTGGACAACCTGGATCACCACTCAGCATACATATATATATATTCTCTCCAAACCTCACTCTGCGAAGAACGCCTTATGGCGGCTATGATGTCGTCTGTCAACCCCTTTACACCGGTGACCCCCCCACCGGAGAGCCACTCCTTTCCTAAACTTCCTGCCCAAAGGCCTTTACAGAACAACCTGAAACGAAAGTCCTCGATGCAAGAACCCTTCAGTGGCCTGGCAGGCCTCAACACCCCCACGATGATGGCTCCTCCTCCCCCTCCGACTTCACAACCTAGAATGTCCTCGTCGCCAAACCGCAGTTCTGGGCCTAGCTCCAGCAGCACTCCTCAGTCCAGCGAGTCAACAACCCCCGAACTTCCCAGCGTCGCCGGTGCCAATCTGGATCCAAAGTACCTCGCCATGGTTTCTCGTATTGCTGCTTATTATCAGCAGAGGTGTCAGGCTGTTGCCAACTACCAACAGCAACGATGCCAGGCTTGGGCCAACATGCACAGACAAAAGTGTCAAGATATGATGCAGGCGTCTATGTTGGTAGTCGCTTGGTATGTGAGAGATCGCATCCAGCGCAGGCGAAGAAGGGAGAAGCGCCATTTCAGATCCGGCTTGAGACGCAGGACAGACCAGAATAAAATCGCACGGACTGAGGTCGTTCGTCGCTGGGTTAAGCAGATCCCCGAAGGACCTGAGTCACCCAACGAGCCCCTCAACGTTCAGCTTGCCGACCGCGAAGAGGCCGAGTTCTCCATGGATCGTGAGACACAGCCGGACAAGGACACCAAGCTCTTCGAGATGGCCGACAACCTTATAAAGAGCCAGTACAAGAAGATTGAAGTTCCTATAATGGGTGTACTCAACTTTGACGAAAGCGACAATGACAGCGAGAGTGACCTGGATGAGCCAGAGCCAGAGCAGTACGACGAGATGGATGAAGCCGAGGACTTGGCTGAAGACGACGAATACTACGAAGTGGAAGATGATGAGCTGTACGACGATGAGGACGAAATCGAATACACAGGGGATGGTGCTTCAGAGGTTGTTCACCATGGCACAGGGACTGGCTCAGGCAGCAGAATCAATAACTTGAGCGAAACCTCATAAGAATTATGCCCCTACTCAACATCCATCTCAACAATCAGCCCTCTTTCGAGGGGCGGGGCGAGGAACCTCACTAATGACGACAAGGAAGCATCTACATCCCGGCGACATAACACAACTCCAACGATGGGCACATTTGTACATTGGTTTCTTTTTCAGGGAAAGGCGCAATAACACGGCGGGTGATGGTCCACAACGAACTTATATACACACTGGAGTCGAGAGCATCTCCATTTTTATCTGTTTCTCATGGCATACATACATCGATGATACCTTTTTCTAGCATGGCATATTTGGGTTCATTGTTGGTTTTTACTAGGACATCAATGTAGGTCTACCTGGTAGTGGACCCGGTAGGCAGTTGTACACGAGCTGAGCGTATACTATATAAAATCGACATAAATGAAGATATTTCCATCTGGACATCCATTTTTTAATTCTGTGGCTGCGGAGAAATACATAGTTCGGAAGTGTTACTCATTTGGAAAGCAATTGAGCACTGACACCGCGTGAAACTGTGAGAGTGGTCGAACTGCCGCATTCCAAACTCAGCACTGCATTTCATTGATCAGCGATGGGACAAGAGGGAAAATGCCAAAAAGAGCGGGAAATGGCATGGTAAAAATCGATTATCGTAGCATTGAATCGCTTGGGCTGGGCAGTGCGTACTGCACGGAGCACTCGGCAGTAAAACAGCCCATGAAGGGTGAGGAATCGTTCGATATTTCCTCGTTTTAGGGCGACATGTTCTGCAGGCTGGTCTAGGCTTCAAGGTGCTGAGTAAACCGGTGAGGGAGGAGGTGACCACAGGGAGCAAGAAAATATTATACCTTGATACAAGGTGTCAAAATAAACCTAGTAAAGAGTACTCTAAACTTAGGTCTAGATTTACCTAAATATTTTTATTACTTAGGGTCAAGCTCATGAGTTTTCTTTCCTCCCTAGGGTGATAATATCAGACAGCCAATTACAGTAAGCATCTACCAGGTAGGTACTAAGTTAGACAGCTTACCTAGACTAGTAGTACCTTGTAAATCGACGATATTGGTCTTGTTTTCTGGGATTGAGTGAATGGGAAGTGAGAGACTAGATATCAGATTCTATTCCTAGATTTCTTTATACGCAGCCTTGTAGTCTAAGGTATAAATCTCCAGCTTATTATTAGCTAGGTTAGGTAGAGTCTTCAACCCTGTTACCCCACCATAATCTCTCGCAATATTCATCACGGCCACCCAGCTTTGTTCTACTATAAGACTTGTACCATCTTATAGAAAAATTATTCTCTACCAAGCTTTGGACTTTTGTAAAGAGATAAAGGCATTGCGGATCCAGTACAGGCCATTTGTTAGATCGAATCAGTCCGCGAAGCCACTTCACCCATAATAGGTCTGTAGCCGGCTTATGCTGGTTGTGATGAATGTTGCGAGAGATTGTGGTAACTTTGTAATAAAACTTTCACAAACCACCATCTGCTGCTTGCTACCTTGTATATTCTCACTTTTTCTACATACCTATTCAACGAACTGCCTTAGCACTACCTACCTTAGTACCGAAGCCAAGCATTCCCGGCTTAATGCTCTCACTTTTTCTTATATTTGCCTTGATACGGGTGAGATCTGCTGTGGTTTGGTGACTTGATGCTTCCGCTTGTAGACACAGGCAAGGCAAGGCAAGGCAAGGTACCTACCTACCCAAGGAGGTAGGTGCTTAATACCTTATTTGGAAGATGTGACTGAAAGAGAAGGTCGCTTCGTGCTTGTGAATGTGACTTGCTGTGATACTGTCCTTCAACCTAGTAGATCGTGGCTGCCGAAGGTCAAATCACAGATGGAGTAAGGCACCTCCTAGGAAGTGCAAATAAATATTGTGTTCCGTGGCTCAAGGCTTATTGCAACTCTGATCTATCAACCCGTGACGCTTCTCGCATTCTCCCTAACTCAGTACGTATCCTCAACACTAAATCGTTATCCTATTATTACTCTTCACCAAACCACGAAAATTCCTTGGATGTACCGACTTCGATAATATTGTGACTGGTTTCTATCCGAGTATCATTCATTCATTGATCAATAATTGTATACCAACGCGATGAGGTACGTGATTTATGCTGCATCAAGTTGAAGCAACGGATCCATCTCCCCGCGCCACCAGTTCCCCAAATTCCGATCAGTGAATCACCTGGACCCATTCCCAAACTCTGCTTGGCTTAGAGTGTTGTTCGTTCCGAGTCTAGTGTGTCCTCTGCCCCGGTTACTGTGCCGCAAGCGCTTAACCCCCTGTCGAGGTACTCGTCCCCCGCTTCCATTTCGGCTTGGCGTTCGTGGATATCGAAAAAAATACATCAACATCATTTCGCCAGTACATTGGTGGCTGTATGCAGTGGCCTTTTTGTCAACACATCGCTCGGCATCTGTCTTTCGCCTCCGTGAAGCTCAATGGAGCTCACTTGACCTAACACAGAGCTTAACACATAGCTTCCCACGTTTCACTGGCATACGTACAACACTCCTCTCTGAACATACGCGAGTTAGTTATCTTACTTTATACAATACCAATTTAACTCTCCTTCTCCCTTCGTGCTGTGCCCCAACTCGAGATTCTGCTCCTCCTTTCATTCTTCATTCTTCCTTGCTTGACAATACCGCTAAAGTGTCAAGCACCCGCTCACGATTACTCTACAGTATCAACAACACATTCGACCGCCTTCTCTCGACCTCGGCAGCCTGTCGTCGTCATTCCCCTTCTCCGGAAGACCAGCCGCTGCACTCATCTTCCGGAAAGCTTCGGCGCCTTTCAAATCGATCTGCTCCTCCTGCTCCTGGGCATCCCGACATTTACACTATGGGTGGCGGCAGCGAAAACAAGGGAGATGCCTCCTCCTACCCTCTCTTCGCCGAACGGCCTGTCGGCGTTCCAAAGACAAGCATTCTGAAGGGCCGCATTGAACCGTTCTACAAGTCAGGACAGTACTATAAGGTTAACCTGCAAGCGTATGACATTATCAACTCACTCACTCGGAATTTTGAAGAACTAACATGCCTCATAGGAACATGTACAACGGCAGATATTCGGGCAAACCTCATGTTCAGTTGTCAGTGTGGGATGCACCAGACCTCTCCAGGCCAACTTTTGAAGAGGCTACAAGCCACGAGTTCAAGGAGACCCATACCGGTACCTCTTTTGGGCCCTCGTGGTCCACTCATTGGTTTAAGGTCGTCCTGCGTATACCGGATGAGACAAAGGACGAAGAGCTCATTGAGCTTCATTGGGATGCCAACAACGAGGGCACCATTTGGACCGAAGGTGGTATTCCCATCCAAGGCCTCACTGGTAGCGGAGAACGCATCGAATGGGTCATTCCCGACTCATTCCGTGACGGAGAGGAGCACACAATTTACATCGAAATGGCCTGTAATGGCATGTTTGGAAACGCACCTAACGGCACGACAACCATTGCACCGCCGGATCCCAACAGGCGTTTCAACCTCAGCAAGGCTGACATTGTCGCCATCAATGTCCCAGCTCGCAAACTCCACTTAGATATGTGGGAGATTGGCGATGCTGCTCGAGAACTACCCGAGAACTCGGCTGAACAGAACCATGCTTTATCTGTTGCCATGAAGATCATCAACACCTTTGAGGTCAACAATCAGGAATCTATCCTTAAATGCCGCGAGATTGCCCGTGAAATTCTTGGCCCTGATGTAGACTCTCATAAGGTGTACGAAGGAGGAAAGGAACCTGTTGTTTTTGGAATCGGGCATTGCCACATCGACAGCTGTTGGCTGTGGCCCTGGGCTGAAACAAAGCGCAAGGTTGTTCGATCATGGATGAACCAATGCGACCTCATGGATCGCTATCCAGAATCCAACTTTGCCTGCTCCCAAGCCCAACAATACAAGTGGCTAAAGACGTACTATCCTGCTGCATATAAACGTGTCAAGCAGAAGGTAAAGGAGGGTCAATTTCATCCTATTGGTGGCAGCTGGGTCGAGCACGACACAAATTTGCCCAGCGGTGAATCACTTGTCCGCCAGTTCTTTTATGGCCAGAGGTTCTTCGAGGCCGAGTTTGGTTCTCGATGTCGAACTTTTTGGCTGCCAGACACCTTCGGATACTCAAGCCAGCTTCCACAGCTTTGCCGATTAGCTGGTATGGACCGTTTTCTGACCCAGAAACTGAGCTGGAATAACATCAACAACTTTCCTCACACTACTTTCATGTGGGTAAGCCCTGATGGAAGTCAGGTCATCTGCCACATGCCTCCCTCCGAGACATATACAGCAAACGCTGATTTCGGTGATCTCAAGAGGAGCATTGCAAACCACAAAACAATGCGTGTTGACAGTTCGTCTCTACTTGTCTTTGGAAAGGGTGATGGCGGCGGTGGCCCAACTTGGCAACACTTCGAAAAGCTCAGACGATGTGCCGGAATCAGCAACACTATCGGCGGTATCCCAAAGATCAAGATGGGGCTGACAGTTGATGACTACTTCGACCGTCTCAACCGCAAGGCCAGCGAATTCCCTACATGGTATGGGGAGTTGTATTTTGAACTACACAGAGGAACGTATACCACACAAGCCAACAATAAGTATTACAATCGAAAAGCCGAAGTGATGCTGCGAGATATTGAACAATTGGCAACTTTCGCATCAATCAAAAACAAGTCGTACAAGTACCCGACCAAGGATTTGGACGACATGTGGGAGGCTGTTCTGCTGTGCCAGTTCCACGACTGTCTACCAGGAAGTAGCATTGAAATGTGCTACGATGACTCGGATAAGGTATTTCGTCCCATAACTGCGAGAGCTTTGCTTATATGGTATAGGTCTATGCTGAAGTCTTTGAAACTGGTAAACGCCTCCTGAAGGATTTGTATGAATCGCTCAACGTCTCTAGCGAATTCTCAACGTGCCTCAACGAGTCTGTTGCCATCAACACCCTGCCATGGCATCGTAAGGAGCTTGTTGAACTTTCTGAAACTGAAGTCGGTGTTGCTTGTGGCGACGGCCAGCTGCTCAATCTTCGCACGTTTAAAGCACAGGAAGAAAAGCCTGCGGTGACCGTCATAGAGCAGTCTACTGATGTTTATGTCCTGCAAAACGAGCAACTCCGCGTTGTCGTCGAAAGCGGTGTCATTACATCCCTTTACGATGTGGTCAACGATCGTGAGGTTATTGAAAAGGGTGGAGAGGCAAACAAATTTGTCATCTTCGATGATATTCCTCTTTACTGGCAAGCATGGGATGTAGAGGTATACCATCTCGACGCACGCCGAAAGGTCGAATATGGAAAGACAAAGATTTTTGAACAAAAGCCTCATCGAGTCACCCTGGTCACTGATGTCAAGATCAGCGAGAACAGTTATATCAAGTCATACACCACCCTCTCTGCAGCCCTCAAAGGGCAACCTTCTCGGGTTGATGTCAGAGCGGACGTCAACTGGCATGAGGACTCCAAGTTCCTCAAGGTCGAATTCCCTGTCAATGTAGTCAATACCGAGGCCTCCTACGAGACCGCTTTCAGCATCACCAAGCGGCCAACTCATTACAACACAAGCTGGGACATGGCCAAGTTTGAGGTGTGCTGCCACAAGTTTGCTGATCTCTCGGAGAACAACTATGGCGTTTCTATTCTCAATGACAGCAAGTATGGTTTTGCGACTGCAGGCAAGACGATGCGATTGTCACTCCTACGGGCACCCAAGGCGCCTGATGCCAACGCCGATATGGGACGTCATTCCATCCGATGGGCCATCCTACCTCACAAGGGCAGTCTATCGTCAACCACTGTTAAGGCTGCTTATGCTTTCAACAACCCCCTGAAGCCCGTCACTGCCTCAAAGGCGGTCTTGGAAAGTGTGTCCAGTGCGCCGATCAAGCTTGTCAATGTTGATGAGTCTGACTCTCTTGTACTGGACACGATCAAGCGAGGCCAGGATGACGAAGACGTCAGCCGAGATGATGGCCTGCGCATCAACAAGGGCCAGAGCATTATTCTTCGTGTGTATGAGTCCTTGGGAGGCCGCAGTCGTGGAGTTATTGAAACTAGTTTCGATGTCAAGCGTGTTACCAAGACGAACATCCTAGAGGATGAACTGGAAGAGATTCAGAAGGAAGACGGAAAGATCCCGATTACACTACGACCGTTTGAGGTAGCAACTTTCAAACTCGAGCTGTAGGGCGATTCGGAGTGGGAAAATTGTGTCTGCTCAGGCTCAGAGGTGCGCGTCTTTGTGATTTGACGTTAAAGTCTGATCCAACGGCTCTTCCTGCACACGTGGTTCACTACTATGGTTACTCCTAAGATTGCAACGCTTCAATTTGTGAGCAGGACATGCAGGTAAGCAGCAGCTCTCAAGACGGCACGTAAATAGGGAGTGTGGTTGGCGGGGATGACTACCAGACAATAACTTAGTTAACTACCAGCAAATGGCTCAATCATTCCAAACCCTAAACGCCGTCTCCTTCAAGTGACAAAAAAGAAATGTAACATGATCAACCGTCGGACCCGAGAGGTCACCCAACCAGCTAGATGAGAGCAACAAAGGAGGTAGGTATCTTTTATTGGTATTCGAATTCAATGCGTCGCTCTGCTGCACAGTTTAAAACATGCGTCGTGCCAGCATCTAATGGGAGTCATCAGGAAGGTCCTCGATAACTTCTTCAACCATTTCGATTAACTCGTGAATATCCGGTCGCTCAGCGGGTTCAACACGCAGACACTTCCTGACGACATCACGAATCGGCTCGCTGATTTCAACCGCTGGTGCTCGTTGTTGCTGTTGTCCTTGTTGAGGGCGCATGCTGTTAGAACGCTTCACGCCAGCAGGTCCTTCATCAGGGAAGCGCCAATCGCCACCTAGAACACACAGAGACAGAGTACCACCGGTCTCGTCGGAGCGCATCTCAAAGGGGGACTTGCCGACAAGGCAGGCGTAGAGAGTGCAGCCCATGGACCAAATATCAACCTTTGTATCAATTACCATGCTAGTCTGAACATCAAAAAGCTCAGGGGCACGGTAAGGCATGGTTGAATGTTCAGCGGCCGTGTCTTGAATCTGGAGGGCCAGAGATTGTGATGTAACAGGAATTGGCGACGGAGCGACGGATCCTAAGTCCATGAGGATCGGGGTTGAGCCGGAGTCATCGATCATTATGTTGCCTGATAATAGAGATGAGTATGGGAGGGTGAATGAGAATAATACCCCGGTGTGCAGCCTTACCTGGTTTGATATCTCTGTGGGCGTAATGTTGAATAGATCTGCCTCCACTGACTTGGTTCTCCTCCTCTAGCAGACCCCTTTCTTGCTCGCCCTCCTCTTCTTCCTCGGTTCGCTTTCCTCGCGTGTTGTTTCTCTCGCCATGGTTCAGCTCATCCTCTTCCCGCCCCATGTGCATGCGCTCCACGGCAGGCTTATAGTCATGCATGGCACGCAGAGCCTTGCACACTCCGAGGAAGAGCAACATGAGACGACGCTCAGGGAACCGATCATGGTTGACCAAGTTTGCGTTGATCATGTCCTGCAAATTACCGCGCTTGTAGTATGGCAGAAGGACGTAAACGGTTTTTGTCGCCTCGTCGGCGCCGCGCTCGGTTGCGACGGAATGGTCGACAGCGGATATGATGGTTGGAACGTGAGAGAAGAGCCGATAGGCATCAACCTCACGCATGGCCTGCTGTACCGATTCAGCGCCAAAGGGACATCGGATCTTTTTAAGTGCGAAAAGTTCGTGGCTTGAGGTATCTTCGACAAGGTATACGTAAGAGAAGCCGCCCTGGCAAGTGTCAGCAACGTGGAGTGCGAGAGAGCGGTGTTTGTTAGTCTACCTCTCCAAGTAATCTTAAGATCTTGAAGCTCCGGTTGTTGATCTTGAGGTTGGGGTTTCCGGGAAAGCAATTGAGACAATTCCCGAACGAGTAGAAGAGGTCCAGAAGTACTTGCGCCATGATATATCGTGGGTGGTGATACACTGACTTAGAACCCTCTTGGATGTGCAATAAACCGCCTCTCAGCTTCGTCACAGCAGACACCGATGGTCAGAGATTCGCTATACAGTCCGAAGGACGAGGGGAGAGCTGCGTGCTATTCAGTAAGATGCTGATCGTCAGGGACAGGTGAGGTTGTGGTTGCTGGCGATGCGTCGTAATTGAACAAAAGGAAGAATTGTTAATCACAGTTCGGTTTGACTGTCCTCTTGTTTCCATAGAATTATAGCGAGGGTTTACGTCAAGTAGAGAGAGCGACACAGTGCCGGAAAGGGGAGAGGGCAAGCTGAATGAATTACAAGATGTTGTCTTTGGCTGATGTTGGAAGCTGAGCTGAGAGGCTCTAGTTAGAGTCTGAGCCACATCAGCCATCAATCAGCCTTGAGCAGAAGGCAGGTCTCCTTAGCTGGTCCATTAAGGTACCTAGTACCTTGAACTGGAACATTGCAAAAAGATGCTAACCTAATTTAGATAAGCTCAACCTCCTCTGTGGGCTCGCTCGCTTGCGTCCCCGGATACCTTACATAAGCTGCATTGAAATTCCCTAAAAGGTGGATCTTGATAAACACAACATCCATAGTAGGCATGGTATATCCGTAAGAAGCCCATCTCCGTATTGATTTTCATTTCCCCTGGGAACTCCTTTCGCCACTCAGGCCACTCACTTACCGGCACGAGCCAGATTTGATCGATTAGATATCAATTGAATTGAATTGAATTGAATTGCTTGAACCTTTTACGGAAATGCGTCGAAGCATAATGCTCCCCATTCTGAGGCATGCAGCTACAACAAAAGTTAGGGGGTCCTTATCTGTAGGCAGTTAACTAATACCTTAAAATGATCTTTGCTAACTAAGGTCAATCTTCTCAAGATGCAGTTAAGGTATCGTCTTTCAACAATTGACATTTCCTGATTTCGTCTATAATAAACTAAACGGCGAAGTTCGCCGCATACTTCTAGTCTGATTTTGCAATAATTAAAGGCACCTAAAGTAAGGTACTCGAACAAGGCAGCTTTCGCTTTATCCCGCTTACTTCCCATCCATACATACTACATACACACGTTCACACGTACACACATACATACCCAATTGCGAATCCCGTTCCAGATGAGGGGTTGCAACAAAGCCTTTGATGAGTCAATCAGTCCTGCCCACTCAAAACCAACTCCGAAAGTTCACAATCCTCTTGGCCCGTTTGTATATATACTATATAGATGGAACGTTTTCATCCCCATCCAACTCATCTAGACGAGCAAAAACTCCGTTGCTCGCTCTCTTAGATTTTCACCAGTGTCCCCCCCTGTGCGCTCAAATGTGGTCCATTTTCAACGGGCAATTACTCTCCTGTGTTCTTCTGATCAAGAAAGGAGATTTCGTAGCGAGGGACTGGCACTTGCTCCACTCGCCGGGCGACTCGATGGAGGCTGTGGCCCATTTCGAGGGCCTGTTGGGCTTCCGTGGGGAGCAGGATAAGTCGGCCTCTGCGGGTGAAGTTCATGAGAGAAACCATCGTGTCGCGACGGAGGCGGTGGTGCCCCATTCGTCAGGGTTGGTGGTGGTAAGTGCGACGCAGGAGGAGGGGGCGGAGGAGCGTTGTGTCCGTGGGTTTGATACGGATGAGTATAACGAGGTGGTGGCGCTGGTCCATTCAATCGTCGAGGTGATGGAGGGAGTCCGTTGGTATAAGGCTGCGACGCGGGACCACTATGATGGTTTGCTGGCGGTGGTGCAGGTGGTGAAGATCCAAGCGGAGGCCCTGGTCCTACAACTGGAGGTGGTCGCAACGAAGATAGTGTGGATATCGGCGGTGCATTGTGGATTGGGGGTCCCCCATTGATGTGTCGAGGAGGCGAACCTTGCTGGCTCGCAGGTCGTCCCCAGTCGCTATATGATGGTCGTTGAGGTTGAAGGGGCGCGTATGGGGCAGGGGGGGGAGGCCGGGCGCCCAGGGCATGATCTGCGACGAGGGCAGGCGCTTGCATTGGTGGTGGAGGACCTGTCGGAGCATGAACTGGTGGAGGCCAGGCATAAGCAGTAGAAGAATTGGTCTCCCGAGGGGCAGGCACCATCTGTGGCTGACTGCGCA